>NC_135712.1:7496112-7788112 GCF_964656455.1 Halichoerus grypus
CCTTCCCCTATTGTCCTCTGCACTATTCCTTATATTCCACATATGAGTGAAACCATATGATAATTAAGGAGGACACGTGATGTGATGAGCACTGGGTGTTATACGCAACTAACGAATCATTGAACATTATATCAAACCCAATGATGTAAAAAAAAAAGTTGCATTCTACAAAAAAACCCCAAAAACTGTAACCCACCAATCGCAGTCTTAGGGAATTACTCCAGAGAATAAAGATCAGCATATACAGACGCATGCGTAAGGATGGTCTATATAGCTTTGTTTCCATGACAAAACATGACAATCAAGTGAAAGCCCATTAAGAGAGAAGTGGCAGAATAAACTCTACTAGTTGTGGAAGTTTATACAGTTATTAAAAAATTAGTTAGGGTACTAGCCCCTGACTTGCAGAAATACCGTGTGGCATTGCCAAGTAAGAAAAGCAAGATGTGCATTTAGATGATTGCATTTAGAACAAAACAAAGACCATAAAAACAACAGTGTGTGTGTGTGTGTGTGTGTATTTATATATGACTAAGTGAACACAGAGAGAAACACCAGAGGAGAGATGATGGGGTGGGAAAGACAAGCACAAAATTTTTTAAAAGTGCACTACAAATACTACCACGTCTGATATAATTACCTTCACATAAATTTACATATGTGTATATAGATGCATAAAGAAGGGGGGAAGATAAAAGATAGATCCAATATGTGAGCAGTGTTATTTCTTATTTGCTACGAAGAGTTGAAGGTTAATTAGCAATATAACTAAATAGTAATGCTGCCAAGTCTCCTTCAGACAAACAATTTTATTAAAAGTGTTCAGATGAATTAGGTAAGTAGCAGGTCTTTATCCGCAAATATGTGGCCATTCAGGACTTTTTGTTATATGAAACTAGGATTTTTAAAGGATTATGCTTTTGAGGAATGGCATAATGTAATGGTTCAAAGCATAGCATTTGGGGTTGATAGCCTCGAATTGGAATTCCAGCTCCAGCAGTGTAGTGTTAACACTTACTCTGAGCTTCAATTTCTTCTCTCTGAGAAATGGGCATAATTCCTGCTCCTCATGCTTGTGTAAGACTGCACGTAAAAATTCTGAATAAATTGTACCTGTTGTTACTAACCTGTGGGGGTGGGGGGAGGCTAGATCCATATCCATGTACTTATTGAGAGATCTTTGATACATTAATTGAGAAAACATTTTGGTAAAAACAAACAAAAATTCCCAAGTGTGTATAATTGCCTGGAAAAGATTTACAGGAACAGGAAAAAGAGACAGAGGAAGCATGTGCTATTAATGTTAGGCCTCCAGGATGGTGGAGTTGCAGAGTGGTCTGGGGGAGAAGATTCTCTTTTTAAAAAAAAAACAACAAGAATGCATGACTTCTGTATTTTGGAAAAGAAAGTCTAATGTCAAGACTTTGAATATTGCTGATTTTTCAGTCACTCTTCATAACATTGCCCATTTTGTAGCTTGCCTTAGTAGCAATGAATTCTGGTAAGGTAAAAATCAGATTTAAGTCTGCTGTATGCCTCTGTCAATTGCCCACTGGAAATGTGTGAAATCATTTTGCTGAAAGTGACCCCTGATTCTTGGGGTCCGATTAGACTTCTCTCCGAGAAGGACAACTTTCCATCCTGCCCTTCCCAGATCTGGACTGAAGCTGTGTCCATCCTTGTGTGGTCATCCCTAGGATTGAGATGGCCCCTGTCTTCAGCTCCTTGGATGTCCCTAGCTTGGGCCATTTGTTCTAGCTAATGGCATTGGGGCCAGGCACCTCCCTGGGTTCCCAATTGTTTCATAGGGATAGTAAGAAACAATTGTTGCTATCATTTTTATGTAATATTTTTTTAAAAGAGTTAGTCATTTTAATTCTTAGATGTTATATGTTAGTTTTCTTCTACTTACTAACACAGTTCCCAGAGGAGGCAACAGGGAAAGCATCCATAGGTCCTTCTCTGTGCCACAGAGGAGGTATTTAACATACCTGTACGTGCTGGGACTTAGAGTCATGGAAATGGCCTTGAAAAGAATTTAGATCCTGCCTCAGCCTCCCTTATGAGCAAAGGAGGAAAGTGACCCTCACAATTCCTTGGAACTTCACTTTTTAACATTTTGAAGTTTATTTTACAAAGTTTAATTTAGAAAATGTGAAGAAAAAAAAAGATCAGTGCCCATAATACTGCAATCTGTCCCTCCCAGAAGACATGTGACATTTAAGGTCCTAATTAAGAGGCACATTGTAGCACATTGATGGCAAAGCCAGCCTATCCTTAGCTTTCTCAAAGCCACTGTGTGTGTCTCAGCCCAATTATAGACAGACCAAACAACTCCAAACTAAAAGCAAGAATGGGGCCCAATTAATCAGAATTAATTTTACCTAAATGATATTTGAGATGCACCAATATGGCAATTGTGATTAGAGCCTGAAGCTGGCATCCTCCCTGCAGAGAATACTAATGCTGACATTCTAGTCCCGAGTGGCACTTAGCGTCATCACCGGCAACTGCCAACCCGCGCCCTGCAGGTCCCCCTGGAAAACCAGCTTGTCAAATGTCGAGAGCACTGTGATGAGTCTGCATGGATCCATTTAGAACTCCAGCTCCTTCTCATTCATATTCATCACAGTTGGTGTGAATTCACAAATGATGGCGGCATGTTTCTGTCAGTTCCTAATGCCTCTTAGAAATATGGGCATTTTTAACAAGTGCTTGCCTGATTGCAAAGCAAACACTCTGGGGTAATTTTTTCGGAAGAGCAAACACTTTGTTAAAATACGACACATCCAGCAGTGCTCCTGCTCATCTGTCCTCGTTCACTGTGTCACTATACCAGCACCGCGTGGACAGACCACATGGGACACATTGACTGTTTTCATAGCTCCCCCTCTTCCTGATGCAATGGCCATATTTAGATGGAAAATACTACTTCAATACATGGAAGAAGAACCATCAAGGGCAGCATTCTAGCAAGAGATTTAAGAGAAGGGGGAAAGGACTAGGCCACTCTTCTCTCCCCTTCTCTCTGGGAGGACTGGTGTGATCTTGGGAATTTGCTAGAACAGCACAGGGAACTCCTGGAAAGAACAGCTGCATCTTCTGTGGATCAGCACCCACATCTGGGACTGCCTAGAGTTGGAGAAGGCCCAGTTCTCCAGGTGAGCACCTGTTTGCACCATTCGCCATGTCACCACCTGAACAGGCTAGTGTCAGCATCCTCACATTTAAAAGAAGGATGAGCATCATGACACCAACTTCATAAAGCTGTCACGAGACCTAAATGTCCCCACAAAACTCTTAACACAGCCCCTGGCACATTGTGTGTGCTCAAGAGATACTAACTATTATGATCGTTACTAATAACATATTAAAGTTTTCCACGACTAGAACCTTCCACAGATCTTGTTTTTTTCCAGAATCGGTCATGGGTATTATATTTGACCAAAGATATACATTTATGAGATAGTTTCCAAGGAGTGAAGATGCATTGTGTCCATAAAACATTTTTCTGCTGGAGCCCACATAACCTTGCCTGCTTCAAATGCAGTGGGGGGCTCATGTCTGCTCTAGAAATTAGAAACACTACATGGGGAGCTTAAGGACCCCATGGTTCTGATTGTGTGACCTCCTGGCACAGAAAGTCAGTCAACCTACTAAACCTCAAATCCCTCAACAGCACAATATGCTTTACCGGATAATCTTAGAGATCCTCTCCAGGCAAAAATTCCAGTTCAACAGTTTTATAACCCAAGCTTTGGAGAATTTGTCTGCCATGTTTGCTCCTCTATTCCCAATCCCTGTCACAGAGAAGACACTAAATAAGCATTTGTAGAGTAAAAACATGGATAAATAAAAAAGATCCACTTGAAAAAATAAATCCAATTGATCCTTTTCCTCTTGAAGAAAAAAAAATAATTATTCATTGATTAGATACTTCCAAAAATTAATATTTCTGTCCGTTTTGTTGTGCTGCCCATGTATTAACTGTGTAAAGCAATAATAATGCCTTCTTTTTTTTAAATTTAAATTCAATTAGTCAACATATAGTACATCATTAGTTTTTGGTGTAGTGTTCAATGACTCATTAGTTGCATATAACACCCAATGCATATCACAACACGTGCCCTCCTTAAAAATCCCATCACCCAATTAGCCCATCCCCCCACCCACCTCCCTTTCCACAACCCTCAGTTTTTTTCCTGGAGTCAAGAGTCTCTCATGGTTTGTCTCCCTCTCTGATCTTCCCTCCCTTCCCATATGATCCTCTGCATTATTTCTTATATTCCACTGCCTTCTTAGGCTTACAATGAATACAATAAAATATAGTTCAGCAATGATATGTAGATTGTGGGAGTAGTAAATGAAGTTAAAGTATTCTAGTGTCCTCATATTTTCTGGGAAAAGATCAGAGGCTCTAATTTATATTTGTCTGTAGTAAGTCAAAGGCATACTTTTTACCTTTGATTGTAGTTACTAAAAGAATAGTAAGTGAATGTATTACTTCTGTAGTGCATTGAATGGTGGCCCGCAAAATGGTATGTCAACATCTTAACTCCTGGAGCCTGTGAATGTGATCATATTTAGATATAGAGTACACAGATGTAATTAGTTAAGGATCTTGAGAGATCATCGTAGATTGCCCAGGTGCACACTAAATCCAATGATAGGTGTCCTTCTAACAAACAGAAGAGAAGATGGACACACAGAAGGGAAGACTATGGGACAACAGAGGCAGAGATTAGAGTGATAATGTCACAAGCCAAGGAATGAGAACAGACACCAGAACTGAAGAGGCAAAGAAGGATTCCCTCCTAGAATGGCTGGAGGGAGCATGGCCCTGCTGACTCCTTGACTTCATGCTCTTGGCCTCCAGAACTGTGTTCAAGCCACCATATTTGTAATAATTTATTATAGCAGCCATAGGAAATTGAGAAGTCTTTTATTTTAATTTTTTCCTCTTTCGTTATTCAACCAATTTCTTACTTTATCAACTCTTTTTTTTAATCTTTTTTTCATTTTTACACTTACATTTTATCCTTTCATTGTATTTAATTTTATTTTTGTATATATGTAAGTTTTTCTTTCTTTACAATTTTGGGATGCAGTTTCTTCTAACAAACAGACCAAAATACACCCAGAATCTAGTATGTGGTTCTGTTCTCTTCACCTATCTGATCATATTCTCTCTCTTTTTTGTCTTTTTGTTTTGTTTTGTTTTGTTTTCTTAAAGTCACTTTTTTACTTTCATCTTTACACTTACATTCTATCCTTTCAATGTATTTAATGTTATTTTTGTATATATATAAGTTATTCTTTCTTTATAATTTTGAGATGTAGTTTCTTCAAACAAACTGAACAAAATACGCTCAGGATATAATGTATAGCTCTGTTCTGTTCACCTGTTTAAATTCCTTTCTTCTTTTTTTCATTTTTTTCTTTTTTTTCATTTCTACAGTTATATTCTATCCTTTCACTGTATTTAATTTTATTATTGTACACACATAAGTTTTTCTTACTTTACAATTTTGGGATCTAGTTTTCTAACAAACAGACCAAAATACACACAGGATCCAGTGTATTGCTCTATTCTGTTCACCTGTCTGGTTATATTCTCCTTTTGATTTTTTAATTTTAATTTTTTTTTTAGTTTAAGATCTCTTCTGATTTGTTTAGTGTATATTTCTCTGGGGTCATTGCTGTCATTTTGGTATTTTGTTCTTTCATTCATCTATTCTTCCTGGATAAAATGACAAGACAGAAAAACTCACCTCAGAAAAAGAGAACAAGAGGCAGTACTGACTTCCAAGGACCTAATCAGTATGGAGATAAGTAAGATGTCAGAAATAGAGTTCAAAATAATGATTATAAAGATAATAGATGGGCTTGAAAAAAGCATAGAAGACACTACAGAATCTCTTTCTGGAGAAATCAAAGAACTAAAATCTGCTCGTGTTGAAATCAAAAAGGCTATTAATGTGATGCAATTAAAAATGGAGGGAGATCCCTGGGACATTTGCAGAGAGGACCAGGAGTCCCTGAAGCCGAGGGAAACTTCAGATCAGGAGGAAGGGGCCTCGCCCGGGAAGGAGGCCTGAACACTCTGCCCTGATTGTCTTGTGCGCACGGACGGACGTGACCTGGCCCTGCCTTGAGTCCCTAGGTTTGCTGTAGAGCAAGGTGGGCCTGAGAGCCTGAGCTCCGGGCCGGGATCAGCCCTTCCCACCTCCACCAGGGCTTGTGTGATTGAGACAACTTTCTACTTTGCACCAAAGTCAGGAAGAACTGTTTTCTGGAACCTGGCTGGCCTCCCCTCCCCCGGCCCAACTGCTCTGCCCTGCTTGCCGGGCACCGGCTGACCTCATGGGTGAAACTCTCCACAGGGTTCTGAGGTTCCAGGAGCTAAGGAAAGAGAATGATCACTTGAGGCGGATGCTAGCCTGTGTGGAGTCCAGCTGCCGGCCTGTCCTGAGGGACCCTCTGGGTCCTGCTGCTCCGCCCACAGCCCACGCAGGCTGGGGAGTGTCGGGGGGTCCCCGGGGTCATCTGGCCCCCAGGGGGGAGGGAAGGCCCACCGTGAGGGCCCCGGGACCCAGAGTCGCCTGCAGGGGTGACCAGGCTCAGGGCAGCCGGGCTCTGAGCCGCCACAGCCCGGCTCAGCATCTGCGCGGAGCTCCGTGAAGAACGTCTGATGGCTCTCTCTCTAGTGAAACGGCTACTCTTTCGGAACTGACGCCACAGTGACTCTCCGCCGGATCGCGGTGTAACCCCATCGCGGACTGTGTAACTAGAGCTTCGTCCACATTGTCATGAAGACATAGCTTCCCTGCCGGACGCTTTAGAACTCTCTGCTGTAGGTACGGTGTTCGGATTGAAATTCATGCCACTGGGACTGAAGACATCCTCTATCGTGGACATGGATAGAGACTTTCAAACAAGACCATTTCTGTGCTCTAGGACTAGGGTTACAGTTCCGCAGAAATAACTCAGTATTTATGTGAATAAAATGTGATTGCCTTATAAAAAGAGAGAGAGAAAAAACTTAAACAAAACAACAACATCTCACTCAAACTGTATGAAATAGTTAGTGTAGTCCTAAATTCAAATTTTAGTCCTAAAACTCATATTTTAGTCGTCAATTCAAATTTTAGTCCTAAATTCAAATTTTAGTCTTAAATTCAAATTTTAGTCCTAAATTCACATTTGAGTCCTAAGTTCATATTTTAGTTCTGAATTCATATTTTAGTCCTAAATTCATAGCATTAGTTTAGTCTTAAATTTATAGATAGGAAAACTTAGGAATTTGCAACCATTTCTTCCTTGTTCTGCCATTTTTTTCTTCTTAGCCTTTGTTGTTTTGTTTAAGATACTGTTTGTTGTTTAACATTTATGAATTGTATGCAGTCAAAATACAAAGTTTTCTCCTGATAACAAGCATACACTCCCATGCACGTGGGCATGTGCACACGCACACACCCCAGGATGCAGAATCTAGACTACTGTAGTTGTTTTATGAGTACCTGAAAATGTAAAAATAGAATTGACCATTTTAAAAATTGCTTATAGATAAATAAATTACTGAAAGGAAAAAAACGTGTGTGTGCAATGTGTAAAGAGAGGACAGGCTCCTTGATGTTCTGCACAGAGAGCAGAGTGTCCCGATGGACCAGGGAAGATCCCAGGCAGGAGCGCTTCTCCCACACGGTGCGGAGGAGGAGGCCGGGGGACAGTCCCCAGCTGCAGCAGGGAAGAGGGCAGGACCAAGGAGGGGGCTCCCAGCCTCCAGCCACAGGGGGAGGCGGTCCCACCCCTGGGCCTGGAGGGAGGACAGGGAAGTGGCATCTGCTGAGCCCAGTGGGGGGCTGTCCCAGGAATGGGGCAAAGTGCCCCCCCTCTGCCATCCAGACCTCCATGGACTGCTGGGCTAGGAGGCAGCCCCCAGAGGGCCTGAGTGCAGGTAGGGGAGTCAGCCTCGGGCACAGGGCAGGCAGAAAAGGGTCCAGGAGCAATTTGGAGAAGGACGCGCACTCATGATTCTATTTGACCCAAAGTGTGCCTGTGTGTATTATTTGCTTTCATTCGCACCCACATTTGTAGTGAGTATCTCTGCAGCTTCGAAGATGTCTTTAGCGCTGTCCTGCAGCATGGGGTGGGGCCCGAGGAGCCCCAGGGCTTCCGTCCTAGTGGGGGCAAGGCCAGGGAATCAAGAACAAGGGCACAAGGAATAGCAATCTCTGCTCTGCAGAGAATTCCAGTAGGGTGATGACTACAGGGGTCAGGGGCCACAACCAGAGGGGACATTCAGGCTGAGATGAAGGTCACAGGAGGTAGTCTGGGAGAGCAGGGGGCAGAATGTTCCAGGCAGGGAGCACAGGAGTATAAAGGCCGAGGCAGGGCTGTGCTGCCGGGGCTGGGGAAACCGGGCACAGGTGACAGGGAAGGGGGCAGGCAGCAGGGCCCCTGCACAGAGCTCTCCCTCGTGCAGGGTAGAGACCCCCGGGGCGGGTGGAGACCTGGAGACAGGGGCTGGTGGCTGGGCACGGGTGTGATGTGTGTTCTGCACAGATCTGCGTGGCTTTGGGGACAAGGGAACGAGGGGAGGGGGAGACGGGGCTGGATTCTGGGAGGGGACTCACAGGGTCTGCATGGAGCACTGGGGGCTGGCACTGGGGTGGTCATCATGGAGATGGAGGGGGAGGACAGATCGGGGCTGTGTTGGGGCAGTTGGGGGGTCAGAGGAGAGGCAGGAAGAAAGACTCCCACCTTCTGTAAGATCGCTGTGTGTTGTCTGGGCGTCCTCAAGGAACCCTTAGAAAAATCTCTGCGTGGGGCCCTGAGGAGAGTCAGCAAGGCATGGACCCATTGCACGCAGTGGGGAGCCCGCTTTCTGAGGAGTGTGGCGTGGAGTAGGCCTGTCCATTCGGGCTCCCGCCAGGTTTCCACCGTCCCTGACGGCCCTCGTGAGCAGGTGGTCTCACCTCCCAGCTGCTCCCACAACAGGGACCCCAAGGGCAGCTTCGGGAGGGGCTGGAGTGCAGGGGGAGGATTTCCAAGGGGACGCACGTCCTACCTGATGGAGCCGACGCTGCTACCGGTGGGAACCACAACAAATACGACGTGTCCTCCCACAGAGTCACAGGCAGCAGGAGAGAGAGGCTCGGGGGCTGGAAGTGCTCCTGAAGGGGGCATGTGCCCTCACTGCTGGGCCACTCCGGCTCTCTAACTGTCCCTGCTGCAGGCTGGGGTGGGGTGGCAGGGCAGGGGGCCTCTCCGGACGAGGAGGCCTCTGAGCTGAATACTGAGAGATGAGCAGGAGTCCCCGATGGTGCTTTCACAGTTTAAAGAGCATAGGAGTCCTTGGAGACCTTGTCACAGAACGATTCCGACTCCTCAGGATGTGGAGCTGAAACTCAGCACGGCCTCCACGTGAGCTCTATGTTGGGACCAGACATGGAGTAGCAAGGGTCCTTAGATGATGATGGGATAGGAGCGGGGGCAGTTGGCTGATACAGGGGATTTTCTGGCAGAAGGCACAGCACGGGCCAGAGACAGGGCCGAAAACAGTCTAGTCTCAGGGAGCAAGGCGAGTTTGTGCGGTTAGCTTTCTGGAGTCCAGTGCCGATTGGCTCATAAGGGAATTCTACCAAACATTTAAAGACGAATTAACACCTATTTTTCTGAAGTGGTTTCAAAAAATAGAAATGAAAGGAAAACTTCCAAACTCATTCTATAAGGCCAGCATTACCTTGATCCCCAAATCAGACAAAGACCCCAACGAAAAGAATTTCAGACCAATATCCCTGATGAAAATGGATGCAAGACTGTTGAATCTCAGATCTGTACCTCTGAAACAAATCATGCAATATATCTTAAAAAAAAAAAAAAAGAAGAAGAAGGAGATAGCAGGAGGGGAAGAATGAAGGGGGGCAAATCGGTGGGGGAGACGAACCATGAGAGACGATGGACTCTGAAAAATAAACTGAGGGTTCTGGGGGGGAGGGGCGTGGGAGGATGGGTTAGCCTGGTGATGGGTATTAAAGAGGGCACGTTCTGCATGGAGCACTGGGTGTTATGCACAAACGATGAATCATGGAACACTACATCCAAAACTAATGATGTAATGTATGGTGATTAACATAACAATAAAAAATTAAAAAAAAAAAAAAGAAAATGGGTGCAAAAATTCTGACCAAAATACTAGTCAATAGGATCCAACAGTACATTAAAAGGATTATTCACACAACCAGGTGGAATTTATTCCTGGGATGCAAGGGTGGTTCATCATCTACAAATCAATCAACCTGATGCATCACTTTAGTAAAAGAAAGGATAAGAACCATATGATCCTCTCAATAGATGCAGAAGCATTTGGCAAAGTACAGCATTCTTTCTTGATTAACACTCCTCACAGTGTAGGGATAGAGGGAACATACCTCAGTATCATAAAAGCCATCTATGAAAAGACCACTGAGAATATCATTCTCAAAGGGGAAAAACTGAGAGCTTTTCCCCTAAGGTCAAGAACACAGCAGGGACGTCCACTCTCACCACTGTTGTTCAACCTAGTACTAGAAGTCCTAGGCTCAGCAATCAGACCACAACAACAACAAAATAATAAAAGGCATCTGAATTGGCAAAGAAGAAGTCAAACACTCACTCTCCACAGATGACATGATACTCTGTGTAGAAAACCCAAAAGACTCCACCGCCAAATTGCTAGAACTCATATAGGAATTCAGCAACGTGACAGGATATGAAATCAATGCACAGAAATCAGTTGGGTATGTGCTATGGTGAGCGCTGTGAATTGTATAAGACTGTTGAATCACAGACCTGTACCTCTGAAACAAATAATACATTATATGTTTTAAAAAAAGAAGAAGAAGAAGAAGAAGGTAGCAGGAAGGGAAAAATGAAGGGGGGGAGATCGGAGGGGGAGATGAACCGTGAGAGACTATGGACTCTGAGAAACAAAGTGAGAGTTCTAGAGGGGAGGGGGTGGGGGGATGAGTTAGCCGTGTGATGGGTATTAAAGAGGGCACGTACTGAATGGAGCACTGGGTGTTATACGCAAACAATGAATCATGGAACACTACATCAAAAACTGATGATGTAATGTATGGTGATTAACATAACATAATAAAAAAAAAGGAAACTGCAAATAAACCTAAATGTTTTGCTATCCAGCCTTTCCTGAACATAGATTGATATTAAATAAAGTGATCAATATGATTTTTTTAAAAATCAGTTGCATTTCTATACACTAACAATGAGACAGAAGAAAGAGAAATTAAGGAATTGATCCCATTTACAGTTGCACCAAAACCCATAAGACACCTAGGAATAAACCTAACCAAAGAGGAAAAGGATCTCTACTCGAAAAACTAAAGAACACTTTTGAAAGAAATTGAGGAAGACACAAAGAAATGGAAAAATATGACATGTTCACGGATTTGAAGAAGAAATATTAGTTAAAATCTCTTACGCTACCCAGAGCAAGCTACACATTCAATGCAATCTCTATCAAAACGCCATTGACATTTTTCACAGAGCTGGAGCAAATAATCCCAAAATTTGTATGGACCAGAAAAGATCCAGAATAGCCAGGGGAATGTTGAAAAAGAAAACCAAAGCTGGTGGCATCACGATTCTGGACTTCAAGCTCTCTGACAAAGCTGCAATCATCAAGACAGCATGGCACTGACACAAAAACAGCCAGACATCAATGGAACAGTATAGAGAACCCAGAAAGGGACCCTCAACTCTATTGTCAACTAATTTTCGACAAAGCAGGAAAGAAAATCCAAAAGAAAAAAAGTCTCTTCGACAAATGACGTTGGGATAATTGGACAGCCACACGGAGAAGAATGACACTGGACCATTTCCTTACACCATACACAAAGATAAACTCAAAATGGACGAGAGACCTAAATGGGAGACAGGAATCCATCAAAATCTTAGAGGAGAACACAGCAACAATCTCTTAGACCTCGGCTGCAGCAACTCTTGCTAGACACATCTCCAAAGGCAGGGAAACAAAAGCAAAAATGAACTATTGGGACTTCATCAAGATAAAAAGCTTTTGCCCGGCAAAGGAAACAGTCAGCAAAACCAAAAGGCAACCTATGGGATGGAAGGAGATATTTGCAAATAACTTATCAGATAAAGGGCTAATAACCAAAATCTATAAAGAACTTATCAAACTCAGCACCCAAAAAACCAAATAATCCAGTGAAGAAATCAGCAGAAGACATGAAGAGACATTTCTCGAAAGAAGACCTACAAATGGCCAACAGACACATGAACAAATGCTCCACATCACTCAGAATCAGGGAAATCCAAATCAAAACCTCAATGAGATACCACCTCACACCAGTCAGAATGGCTAAAATTAACAAGTCAGGAAATGGCAGATGTTGGCAAGGATGCAGAGAAAGGGGAACCCTCCTACACTGTTGGTGGGAAGGCAAGCTGGTGCAGCCAATCTGGAAAACAGTAGGGAGGTTCCTTAAAAAGTTAAAAATAGGGCTACCCTCTGACTCAGCAATTGCATTACTAGGTATTTACCCCAAAGATACAAAGATAGTGATCCGAAGGGGCACATACACCCCAATATTTATTGCAGCAATGCCCACCATAGCCAAACTGTAGAAAGAGCCCAAATGCCCCACGGATCCATGACAGATGAATGGATAAAGAAGATGTGGTATATGTACACCATGGAATATTACTCAGCCATCAAAAAGGATGATTGCTTACCATTTACATCACCGGGGATGGAACTGGAGGGTATTATGCTAAGCGAAATAAGTCAATGAGAGAAAGACAATTGTCGTATGGTTTCACTCATATGTGGAATGTAAGAAACAGCACAGAGGACCATAGGGGAAGGGAGAGAAAACTGAATGGGAAGTCACAGAGAAGAAGAAAAACCATCACAGACTCTTAACTATAGGAAATAAACTGAGGGTTGCTGGAGGTGGATGGAGTGATGGGGTAAATGGGGGATGGGCATTAAGTAGGGCATGTGATGTTATGAGCCCTGGGTGTTATATGAAACTGATGAATTATTGAGCTCTACATCTGAAACTAATGTTGTACTCTATGTTGGCTAATTAAATTTAAATTAAAAAAGGAAAAAACAAAGGAAAATAATTTAAATAAATCAATTATCAATGAAAATATCAAGTATTCAGGAATCTGCCCAAAAATATGCAAAACTTCTACAGGATAGACCAATGGAAAACACCAAAAAGTTCAGAAAGACAACACACCATACATGGCTCTTAATTCACATCAGAAGAGGCAGAAAGACAGAGGGTATGGAATTTAAAATACAGTCACCTTTCCATGTAAAAACAAATGCAACTGGTCCCTGCCACAAAAACCCCATCGAGGTTTCCAAATTATCCAGATGTTACCTTCCCGATCTCTGGCCATTCTTGGTTTTGTTTGTTTGCTTGCTTCTTTGGTTGGTTGATCTTCTAGTTATAAAAACAGTTTCGGTTGTCAAGAAGACAGAAGCTAAAGAACAAGCTAACTGAATATCTGCCTTCTTGGTTGGTGTGCCTTGGAAAGTGAATGTGTGATGGACGAGAGCTGAAGTCACTGACAATGCCTCATCCATTCCGCCCTCAGCGAGCCCCATCATGATGGAGTTCAAGCCGTCTTGGGACGTTCTCTTATCCTTGAATTGAAATAGTTCGGGAGGCTGCAAGTCGAGATCAAAGTGTGGTGTCGTCAGGGTTGGTTCCTCCTGAGGGCCGTGAGGGAGAATGTGTTCCACTGTCTCTCCCAATTTCTGGGGCTTTGGTGGCAATCTTTGGCATCTATTGGCTTGTAGAAGCATCACCCCAGTCTCTGCCTGTATCCTCACATGGCGCTCTCCCTGTCTGTGCTTCAAATCATTCTTGTTTCCAAAAGATACCTAATGATCTAGAGAAATTTTATTATATATAATATATGTATATAATAGACATGACATATTACATTAAATTGAAAAATAGGCATACAAAACAGTTGTATGATCCCAATTTTTAAAAATAACAATGTATGCATTTTTAAAAGATTAAAATGCAACAGAAACAGTGCTCCTACATGATTCTTTTACGTTTCTGTTTTCTAAATTTTTCACTGAGAGCAAATACTACTTTTACAGTATGACACGTAAACAAATGTACTAAATGAATAAAGTGTGGATAGAAATCCTTTAAGTAAGAGGCTCTGGTACGTGTGAGAGATACAAAGAGATTTCCACTTCATAACAACAACCACACAAGGAGCACTTGGTATGCACCATGTGATGCTCTAAGAGCTCTCTTTGTGTAACTCACAAAAGCCATATGAGGCCAATACTTTTTTATGCCCATTTCACAGATGAGGAAAGAGCTGGATAGTCAGCAGATCCAGGCTGGTTCAAGGATCAAGGTAACATCATCTGTCTACTTACTCACTTGTCTGTTTGAATTTGGTTTTTCAAACACAGGTTGCTGCCAGCACAACTACATTCATTTTGTTTGGTAATGGGGCAGAGGAAGAAACTAGTGGGTCAGTATCGTTATGTGTTAGTTTCCATGGGATCCAATAAGTACTTTGTTTCCATTTCTCACTTTTAACCTTGGAAAGCATTTTGTTTACTCCTGCCCTGCTACTGTTTCACCCTAAAAATCACAGTGGGCACAATCAAGCAGGAGTTTCAACTCCACTCCACTCTATGGCCTCCCCAGCCCTTCCGGTGAAAGGAATCAGCAGGGCGGGAGAACGAACTGGCTCAGGTCCCGGCACGGGTGGTCCCATCCCACCGTGGTCCAGCCGGGAGACCTTCTGTATTTGCTCCATCTACAAAGTGAGCTATCTGTGTAGATCTCCACCAGCTCCTTTCGGAAAGCCACAGCTGGTGGGTGGTAGAGCTGAGCTCAACCTCTAGGTCTCAACTTTAAATCAGACTAATATTTAAGGTTCTTCTTCCTTCTGTGAAGGACAAGGTCACAGTATTTCTCCTCATGTTGTCTTATAACAAGCTCTGTTCACCAGTTAGGATTTCTAAATCAGCTGTCGTTCTGTTCACTCCTTGATGTGTCACATAAAGAGCCAACTGATGGCTTGGTGTCTGTGTGCATCTGCACCATTTGGAGGAATCATGGGTTTTGGAACACTCTGCGGATACCCAATGCAGCCACCTCTCCTCCCAGATTTCTTGATCATCTTTATTTTTTATTTTATTTTATTTTATTATGTTATGTTAGTCACCATACTTCATTAGTTTTTGATGTAGTGTTCCACGATTCATTGTTTTCATATAACACCCCGTGCTCCATGCGGTACGTGTCCTCCTTCATACCCATCACCAGGCTAACCCATCCCCCCACGCCCCTCCCCTCTAAAACCCTCAGCTTGTTTCGCAGAGTCCGCGGTCTCTCATGGTTCAACTCCCCCTCCGATCTCCCCCGCTTCATTTTTCCATTCCTTCTCCTAATGTCCTCCATGCTATTCCTTATGTGCCACAAATAAGTGAAGCCATGTGATAATTGACTTTCTCTGCTTGACTTATTTCACTCAGCATATTCTCCTCCAGTCCCATCCATGTTGATGCAAATGGTGGGTATTCATCCTTTCTGATGGCTGAGTAATATTCCATTGTATATATGGACCACATCTTCTCTAGCCATTCATCTGTTGAAAGGCATCTCAGCTCTTTCCACAGTTTGGCTATTGTGGACATTGCTGCTATGAACATGGGGGTGCATATGGCCCTTCTTTTCACTACATCTGTGTCTTTGGGGTTAATACCCAGTAGTGCAATTGCTGGGTCATAGGGTAGCTGTATTTTTCACTTTTTGAGGAACCTCCACACTGTTTTGCAAAGTGGCTGTACCAACTCGTATTCCCACCAACAGTGTAAGAGGGTTCCCCTTTCTCCACATCCTCTCCAACATTTGTTGTTTCTTGCCTTGTCAATTCTTGCCATTCTAACTGGTGTGAGGTGCTATCTCAATGTGGTATTGACTTGAATTTCCCTGATGGCTAATGATGTTGAACATTTTTTCATGTGTCTGTTAGCCATTCCTATGTCTTCTTTGGATCTATTTCTATATATAGTGTAGATATAGAGATACATATGGTATTTCTGTATACCAGTGACAAAGAGTTTCCAAATGAAATTTAAATAAATTATCAATACCATTTACATCAACGTGGACGCAACTAGAGGGTATGATGCTGAATGAAATAAGTCAGTCAGAGAAAGACAATTATCATATGGTTTCACTCATATGTGGAATATAAGAAACAGTGCAGAGGATCATAAAAGGGAGGGAAAACTGAAAGGAAAGAAATCAGAGAGGGAGACAAACCAAGAGATGCTTAACTATAGGAAACAAACTGAGGGATCCTGGAGGGGATGTGCAGTTGCGGGTTAGATAAATGGGTGATGGGCATTAAGGAGGGCACCCGATGTGATGAGCACTGGGTGTCATATGCAACTAATGATAGCTGAACTCTACATCTGAAACTAATGATGTACTATATGTTTGCTAATTGAATTAAAATTAAAAAAAATTTAAAAAGAACCTGGCTGGCCTCCCCTCCCCGGCCCAACTGCTCTGCCCCGGTTGCCGGGCACCGGCTGACCTCATAGGTGGAACTCTCCACAGGGTTCTGAGTGGTCAGTTGCGGCCACAGGACTCTGGCACTCGGAGACAGAGCTGTGGAGCCCGACGCAGCCATGGAGGGCCCCCCCTCGGCCGCCGGATCCACTTGCCAGCTGGTGTTGGAGCACCTGTGGGAGGCGCTGCTGCTGATTTCTGGAAGCTGGGGACACAGCCCGAGTCTCCCCGTGTTGCCCTGGGCGGTGCTCGTATGGACTGTGCTGCTGGTTCTCCTCGTGAAGAGACGACTCACTCGAAGAAGCGCGAAGGCGCTGGGCCACAGGGGCTCTGCCCGCCACGAAGTGTGTGGAGCCCGCCGTGAGGAGGGTGGCCCAACCACACAAGCCGAGGCCGCCCTCAGGCCGCCCGCGGTGGTGGCCAGTCCTCCCTCGTTACAAGCCCTGTGCTTGTCGGCAATGAACGCAGACCTGAGCAGGCTGGTGCTTAGGGACACTGTCATCTCTCTGAGGAAGGCACTGAAGAGCCAGCCTCCCGACCTGCCCCAGGTCCCTGGGGAAAAACCCATCCTCAGAACATCGGAGAAGGATGGAGAACAGCTTCTGAGGAAAAGAACGAAGGATCGGAGTGAAAACACTCCTTTTCCAGAAGGACCCGAACCGCTCAACCAAGACGTTTCGAGATGGAGGCAGAAAGGGCAGGAGAAGGAGGGGGAAGAAAGGCTGGAGCCGTCGAAGGCATGCATGGAGCCGGTCCCGAAAGATCAAGCCAGCCAGTCCCCGTCCAGGGCCGGACCCGGGCTGCAGGCCGTCCCCCCGCCTGACCTCCCTGCAGAGCACGCCGGTGCCGGGACCCGGGGAGTCCAGCCAAAGAGGGGAGCAGGAAATGGCGATCAGCCCGCCCATCGGGCAGCAGTGGATCTGAAGGGCGTCCCTGACGATGCTGGCTGCCCTCGGTCCCCTCCAAGTCCCGAAGGGGAACAGCAACACAGAGCCAGACGACTGTGCGCAGAAAGGCGAGAGATGGCGGAGCTGACACGACAAATCCACAGCCTGCAAACCCAGGAAGCCTCTTTGCAGAAGGAAACTTCACAGCTGGACAGGGAGATTCAGCTGCTGAAGCTGAAACGTCAGAACCCCCTGGATGAACAGGACCAATACATCCTGCAACTTCACCAAAGAGTGTTCCAAGCGGAAGCTCAGTGCTTGGAAATGAAGAAGAAACTGGCCAGCGCGCACAGAGAAATGAACTTCGCGTGCCAGATTCGCAACCTCTACAAGAACATGGCCCAAGACCTGGGCAAGGAGCTGGAGAGAACCAGCTCCTACTATCGCAAGCTGGTCCTCTTCCATCACGAAAGAGTCACAAGGAGCTGGGTGGGAGCTGCGTCCAGAGAGAGGGAGTTCCAGGAGCTAAGGAAAGAGAATGATCACTTGAGGCGGATGCTAGCCGGTGTGGAGTCCAGCTGCCGGCCTGTCCTGAGGGACCCTCTGGGTCCTGCTGCTCCGCCCACAGCCCACGCAGGCTGGGGAGTGTCGGGGGGTCCCCGGGGTCATCTGGCCCCCAGGGGGGAGGGAAGGCCCACCGTGAGGGCCCCGGGACCCAGAGTCGCCTGCAGGGGTGACCAGGCTCAGGGCAGCCGGGCTCTGAGCCGCCACAGCCCGGCTCAGCATCTGCGCGGAGCTCCGTGAAGAACGTCTGATGGCTCTCTCTCTCTAGTGAAACGGCTACTCTTTCGGAACTGACGCCACAGTGACTCTCCGCCGGATCGCGGTGTAACCCCATCGCGGACTGTGTAACTAGAGCTTCGTCCACATGGTCATGAAGACATAGCTTCCCTGCCGGACGCTTTAGAACTCTCTGCTGTAGGTACGGTGTTCGGATTGAAATTCATGCCACTGGGACTGAAGACATCCTCTATCGTGGACATGGATAGAGACTTTCAAACAAGACCATTTCTGTGCTCTAGGACTAGGGTTACAGTTCCGCAGAAATAACTCAGTATTTATGTGAATAAAATGTGATTGCCTTATAAAAAGAGAGAGAGAAAAAACTTAAACAAAACAACAACATCTCACTCAAACTGTATGAAATAGTTAGTGTAGTCCTAAATTCAAATTTTAGTCCTAAAACTCATATTTTAGTCGTCAATTCAAATTTTAGTCCTAAATTCAAATTTTAGTCTTAAATTCAAATTTTAGTCCTAAATTCACATTTGAGTCCTAAGTTCATATTTTAGTTCTGAATTCATATTTTAGTCCTAAATTCATAGCATTAGTTTAGTCTTAAATTTATAGATAGGAAAACTTAGGAATTTGCAACCATTTCTTCCTTGTTCTGCCATTTTTCTCTTCTTAGCCTTTGTTGTTTTGTTTAAGATACTGTTTGTTGTTTAACATTTATGAATTGTATGCAGTCAAAATACAAAGTTTTCTCCTGATAACAAGCATACACTCCCATGCACGTGGGCATGTGCACACGCACACACCCCAGGATGCAGAATCTAGACTACTGTAGTTGTTTTATGAGTACCTGAAAATGTAAAAATAGAATTGACCATTTTAAAAATTGCTTATAGATAAATAAATTACTGAAAGGAAAAAAACGTGTGTGTGCAATGTGTAAAGAGAGGACAGGCTCCTTGATGTTCTGCACAGAGAGCAGAGTGTCCCGATGGACCAGGGAAGATCCCAGGCAGGAGCGCTTCTCCCACACGGTGCGGAGGAGGAGGCCGGGGGACAGTCCCCAGCTGCAGCAGGGAAGAGGGCAGGACCAAGGAGGGGGCTCCCAGCCTCCAGCCACAGGGGGAGGCGGTCCCACCCCTGGGCCTGGAGGGAGGACAGGGAAGTGGCATCTGCTGAGCCCAGTGGGGGGCTGTCCCAGGAATGGGGCAAAGTGCCCCCCCTCTGCCATCCAGACCTCCATGGACTGCTGGGCAAGGAGGCAGCCCCCAGAGGGCCTGAGTGCAGGTAGGGGAGTCAGCCTCGGGCACAGGGCAGGCAGAAAAGGGTCCAGGAGCAATTTGGAGAAGGACGCGCACTCATGATTCTATTTGACCCAAAGTGTGCCTGTGTGTATTATTTGCTTTCATTCGCACCCACATTTGTAGTGAGTATCTCTGCAGCTTCGAAGATGTCTTTAGCGCTGTCCTGCAGCATGGGGTGGGGCCCGAGGAGCCCCAGGGCTTCCGTCCTAGTGGGGGCAAGGCCAGGGAATCAAGAACAAGGGCACAAGGAATAGCAATCTCTGCTCTGCAGAGAATTCCAGTAGGGTGATGACTACAGGGGTCAGGGGCCACAACCAGAGGGGACATTCAGGCTGAGATGAAGGTCACAGGAGGTAGTCTGGGAGAGCAGGGGGCAGAATGTTCCAGGCAGGGAGCACAGGAGTATAAAGGCCGAGGCAGGGCTGTGCTGCCGGGGCTGGGGAAACCGGGCACAGGTGACAGGGAAGGGGGCAGGCAGCAGGGCCCCTGCACAGAGCTCTCCCTCGTGCAGGGTAGAGACCCCCGGGGCGGGTGGAGACCTGGAGACAGGGGCTGGTGGCTGGGCACGGGTGTGATGTGTGTTCTGCACAGATCTGCGTGGCTTTGGGGACAAGGGAACGAGGGGAGGGGGAGACGGGGCTGGATTCTGGGAGGGGACTCACAGGGTCTGCATGGAGCACTGGGGGCTGGCACTGGGGTGGTCATCATGGAGATGGAGGGGGAGGACAGATCGGGGCTGTGTTGGGGCAGTTGGGGGGTCAGAGGAGAGGCAGGAAGAAAGACTCCCACCTTCTGTAAGATCGCTGTGTGTTGTCTGGGCGTCCTCAAGGAACCCTTAGAAAAATCTCTGCGTGGGGCCCTGAGGAGAGTCAGCAAGGCATGGACCCATTGCACGCAGTGGGGAGCCCGCTTTCTGAGGAGTGTGGCGTGGAGTAGGCCTGTCCATTCGGGCTCCCGCCAGGTTTCCACCGTCCCTGACGGCCCTCGTGAGCAGGTGGTCTCACCTCCCAGCTGCTCCCACAACAGGGACCCCAAGGGCAGCTTCGGGAGGGGCTGGAGTGCAGGGGGAGGATTTCCAAGGGGACGCACGTCCTACCTGATGGAGCCGACGCTGCTACCGGTGGGAACCACAACAAATACGACGTGTCCTCCCACAGAGTCACAGGCAGCAGGAGAGAGAGGCTCGGGGGCTGGAAGTGCTCCTGAAGGGGGCATGTGCCCTCACTGCTGGGCCACTCCGGCTCTCTAACTGTCCCTGCTGCAGGCTGGGGTGGGGTGGCAGGGCAGGGGGCCTCTCCGGACGAGGAGGCCTCTGAGCTGAATACTGAGAGATGAGCAGGAGTCCCCGATGGTGCTTTCACAGTTTAAAGAGCATAGGAGTCCTTGGAGACCTTGTCACAGAACGATTCCGACTCCTCAGGATGTGGAGCTGAAACTCAGCACGGCCTCCACGTGAGCTCTATGTTGGGACCAGACATGGAGTAGCAAGGGTCCTTAGATGATGATGGGATAGGAGCGGGGGCAGTTGGCTGATACAGGGGATTTTCTGGCAGAAGGCACAGCACGGGCCAGAGACAGGGCCGAAAACAGTCTAGTCTCAGGGAGCAAGGCGAGTTTGTGCGGTTAGCTTTCTGGAGTCCAGTGCCGATTGGCTCATAAGGGAATTCTACCAAACATTTAAAGACGAATTAACACCTATTTTTCTGAAGTGGCTTCAAAAAATAGAAATGAAAGGAAAACTTCCAAACTCATTCTATAAGGCCAGCATTACCTTGATCCCCAAATCAGACAAAGACCCCAACGAAAAGAATTTCAGACCAATATCCCTGATGAAAATGGATGCAAGACTGTTGAATCTCAGATCTGTACCTCTGAAACAAATCATGCAATATATCTTAAAAAAAAAAAAAAAGAAGAAGAAGGAGATAGCAGGAGGGGAAGAATGAAGGGGGGCAAATCGGTGGGGGAGACGAACCATGAGAGACGATGGACTCTGAAAAATAAACTGAGGGTTCTGGGGGGGAGGGGCGTGGGAGGATGGGTTAGCCTGGTGATGGGTATTAAAGAGGGCACGTTCTGCATGGAGCACTGGGTGTTATGCACAAACGATGAATCATGGAACACTACATCCAAAACTAATGATGTAATGTATGGTGATTAACATAACAATAAAAAATTAAAAAAAAAAAAAGAAAATGGGTGCAAAAATTCTGACCAAAATACTAGTCAATAGGATCCAACAGTACATTAAAAGGATTATTCACACAACCAGGTGGAATTTATTCCTGGGATGCAAGGGTGGTTCATCATCTACAAATCAATCAACCTGATGCATCACTTTAGTAAAAGAAAGGATAAGAACCATATGATCCTCTCAATAGATGCAGAAGCATTTGGCAAAGTACAGCATTCTTTCTTGATTAACACTCCTCACAGTGTAGGGATAGAGGGAACATACCTCAGTATCATAAAAGCCATCTATGAAAAGACCACTGAGAATATCATTCTCAAAGGGGAAAAACTGAGAGCTTTTCCCCTAAGGTCAAGAACACAGCAGGGACGTCCACTCTCACCACTGTTGTTCAACCTAGTACTAGAAGTCCTAGGCTCAGCAATCAGACCACAACAACAACAAAATAATAAAAGGCATCTGAATTGGCAAAGAAGAAGTCAAACACTCACTCTCCACAGATGACATGATACTCTGTGTAGAAAACCCAAAAGACTCCACCGCCAAATTGCTAGAACTCATATAGGAATTCAGCAACGTGACAGGATATGAAATCAATGCACAGAAATCAGTTGGGTATGTGCTATGGTGAGCGCTGTGAATTGTATAAGACTGTTGAATCACAGACCTGTACCTCTGAAACAAATAATACATTATATGTTTTAAAAAAAGAAGAAGAAGAAGAAGAAGGTAGCAGGAAGGGAAAAATGAAGGGGGGGAGATCGGAGGGGGAGATGAACCGTGAGAGACTATGGACTCTGAGAAACAAAGTGAGAGTTCTAGAGGGGAGGGGGTGGGGGGATGAGTTAGCCGTGTGATGGGTATTAAAGAGGGCACGTACTGAATGGAGCACTGGGTGTTATACGCAAACAATGAATCATGGAACACTACATCAAAAACTGATGATGTAATGTATGGTGATTAACATAACATAATAAAAAAAAAGGAAACTGCAAATAAACCTAAATGTTTTGCTATCCAGCCTTTCCTGAACATAGATTGATATTAAATAAAGTGATCAATATGATTTTTTTAAAAATCAGTTGCATTTCTATACACTAACAATGAGACAGAAGAAAGAGAAATTAAGGAATTGATCCCATTTACAGTTGCACCAAAACCCATAAGACACCTAGGAATAAACCTAACCAAAGAGGAAAAGGATCTCTACTCGAAAAACTAAAGAACACTTTTGAAAGAAATTGAGGAAGACACAAAGAAATGGAAAAATATGACATGTTCACGGATTTGAAGAAGAAATATTAGTTAAAATCTCTTACGCTACCCAGAGCAAGCTACACATTCAATGCAATCTCTATCAAAACGCCATTGACATTTTTCACAGAGCTGGAGCAAATAATCCCAAAATTTGTATGGACCAGAAAAGATCCAGAATAGCCAGGGGAATGTTGAAAAAGAAAACCAAAGCTGGTGGCATCACGATTCTGGACTTCAAGCTCTCTGACAAAGCTGCAATCATCAAGACAGCATGGCACTGACACAAAAACAGCCAGACATCAATGGAACAGTATAGAGAACCCAGAAAGGGACCCTCAACTCTATTGTCAACTAATTTTCGACAAAGCAGGAAAGAAAATCCAAAAGAAAAAAAGTCTCTTCGACAAATGACGTTGGGATAATTGGACAGCCACACGGAGAAGAATGACACTGGACCATTTCCTTACACCATACACAAAGATAAACTCAAAATGGACGAGAGACCTAAATGGGAGACAGGAATCCATCAAAATCTTAGAGGAGAACACAGCAACAATCTCTTAGACCTCGGCTGCAGCAACTCTTGCTAGACACATCTCCAAAGGCAGGGAAACAAAAGCAAAAATGAACTATTGGGACTTCATCAAGATAAAAAGCTTTTGCCCGGCAAAGGAAACAGTCAGCAAAACCAAAAGGCAACCTATGGGATGGAAGGAGATATTTGCAAATAACTTATCAGATAAAGGGCTAATAACCAAAATCTATAAAGAACTTATCAAACTCAGCACCCAAAAAACCAAATAATCCAGTGAAGAAATCAGCAGAAGACATGAAGAGACATTTCTCGAAAGAAGACCTACAAATGGCCAACAGACACATGAACAAATGCTCCACATCACTCAGAATCAGGGAAATCCAAATCAAAACCTCAATGAGATACCACCTCACACCAGTCAGAATGGCTAAAATTAACAAGTCAGGAAATGGCAGATGTTGGCAAGGATGCAGAGAAAGGGGAACCCTCCTACACTGTTGGTGGGAAGGCAAGCTGGTGCAGCCAATCTGGAAAACAGTAGGGAGGTTCCTTAAAAAGTTAAAAATAGGGCTACCCTCTGACTCAGCAATTGCATTACTAGGTATTTACCCCAAAGATACAAAGATAGTGATCCGAAGGGGCACATACACCCCAATATTTATTGCAGCAATGCCCACCATAGCCAAACTGTAGAAAGAGCCCAAATGCCCCACGGATCCATGACAGATGAATGGATAAAGAAGATGTGGTATATGTACACCATGGAATATTACTCAGCCATCAAAAAGGATGATTGCTTACCATTTACATCACCGGGGATGGAACTGGAGGGTATTATGCTAAGCGAAATAAGTCAATGAGAGAAAGACAATTGTCGTATGGTTTCACTCATATGTGGAATGTAAGAAACAGCACAGAGGACCATAGGGGAAGGGAGAGAAAACTGAATGGGAAGTCACAGAGAAGAAGAAAAACCATCACAGACTCTTAACTATAGGAAATAAACTGAGGGTTGCTGGAGGTGGATGGAGTGATGGGGTAAATGGGGGATGGGCATTAAGTAGGGCATGTGATGTTATGAGCCCTGGGTGTTATATGAAACTGATGAATTATTGAGCTCTACATCTGAAACTAATGTTGTACTCTATGTTGGCTAATTAAATTTAAATTAAAAAAGGAAAAAACAAAGGAAAATAATTTAAATAAATCAATTATCAATGAAAATATCAAGTATTCAGGAATCTGCCCAAAAATATGCAAAACTTCTACAGGATAGACCAATGGAAAACACCAAAAAGTTCAGAAAGACAACACACCATACATGGCTCTTAATTCACATCAGAAGAGGCAGAAAGGCAGAGGGTATGGAATTTAAAATACAGTCACCTTTCCATGTAAAAACAAATGCAACTGGTCCCTGCCACAAAAACCCCATCGAGGTTTCCAAATTATCCAGATGTTACCTTCCCGATCTCTGGCCATTCTTGGTTTTGTTTGTTTGCTTGCTTCTTTGGTTGGTTGATCTTCTAGTTATAAAAACAGTTTCGGTTGTCAAGAAGACAGAAGCTAAAGAACAAGCTAACTGAATATCTGCCTTCTTGGTTGGTGTGCCTTGGAAAGTGAATGTGTGATGGACGAGAGCTGAAGTCACTGACAATGCCTCATCCATTCCGCCCTCAGCGAGCCCCATCATGATGGAGTTCAAGCCGTCTTGGGACGTTCTCTTATCCTTGAATTGAAATAGTTCGGGAGGCTGCAAGTCGAGATCAAAGTGTGGTGTCGTCAGGGTTGGTTCCTCCTGAGGGCCGTGAGGGAGAATGTGTTCCACTGTCTCTCCCAATTTCTGGGGCTTTGGTGGCAATCTTTGGCATCTATTGGCTTGTAGAAGCATCACCCCAGTCTCTGCCTGTATCCTCACATGGCGCTCTCCCTGTCTGTGCTTCAAATCATTCTTGTTTCCAAAAGATACCTAATGATCTAGAGAAATTTTATTATATATAATATATGTATATAATAGACATGACATATTACATTAAATTGAAAAATAGGCATACAAAACAGTTGTATGATCCCAATTTTTAAAAATAACAATGTATGCATTTTTAAAAGATTAAAATGCAACAGAAACAGTGCTCCTACATGATTCTTTTACGTTTCTGTTTTCTAAATTTTTCACTGAGAGCAAATACTACTTTTACAGTATGACACGTAAACAAATGTACTAAATGAATAAAGTGTGGATAGAAATCCTTTAAGTAAGAGGCTCTGGTACGTGTGAGAGATACAAAGAGATTTCCACTTCATAACAACAACCACACAAGGAGCACTTGGTATGCACCATGTGATGCTCTAAGAGCTCTCTTTGTGTAACTCACAAAAGCCATATGAGGCCAATACTTTTTTATGCCCATTTCACAGATGAGGAAAGAGCTGGATAGTCAGCAGATCCAGGCTGGTTCAAGGATCAAGGTAACATCATCTGTCTACTTACTCACTTGTCTGTTTGAATTTGGTTTTTCAAACACAGGTTGCTGCCAGCACAACTACATTCATTTTGTTTGGTAATGGGGCAGAGGAAGAAACTAGTGGGTCAGTATCGTTATGTGTTAGTTTCCATGGGATCCAATAAGTACTTTGTTTCCATTTCTCACTTTTAACCTTGGAAAGCATTTTGTTTACTCCTGCCCTGCTACTGTTTCACCCTAAAAATCACAGTGGGCACAATCAAGCAGGAGTTTCAACTCCACTCCACTCTATGGCCTCCCCAGCCCTTCCGGTGAAAGGAATCAGCAGGGCGGGAGAACGAACTGGCTCAGGTCCCGGCACGGGTGGTCCCATCCCACCGTGGTCCAGCCGGGAGACCTTCTGTATTTGCTCCATCTACAAAGTGAGCTATCTGTGTAGATCTCCACCAGCTCCTTTCGGAAAGCCACAGCTGGTGGGTGGTAGAGCTGAGCTCAACCTCTAGGTCTCAACTTTAAATCAGACTAATATTTAAGGTTCTTCTTCCTTCTGTGAAGGACAAGGTCACAGTATTTCTCCTCATGTTGTCTTATAACAAGCTCTGTTCACCAGTTAGGATTTCTAAATCAGCTGTCGTTCTGTTCACTCCTTGATGTGTCACATAAAGAGCCAACTGATGGCTTGGTGTCTGTGTGCATCTGCACCATTTGGAGGAATCATGGGTTTTGGAACACTCTGCGGATACCCAATGCAGCCACCTCTCCTCCCAGATTTCTTGATCATCTTTATTTTTTATTTTATTTTATTTTATTATGTTATGTTAGTCACCATACTTCATTAGTTTTTGATGTAGTGTTCCACGATTCATTGTTTTCATATAACACCCCGTGCTCCATGCGGTACGTGTCCTCCTTCATACCCATCACCAGGCTAACCCATCCCCCCACGCCCCTCCCCTCTAAAACCCTCAGCTTGTTTCGCAGAGTCCGCGGTCTCTCATGGTTCAACTCCCCCTCCGATCTCCCCCGCTTCATTTTTCCATTCCTTCTCCTAATGTCCTCCATGCTATTCCTTATGTGCCACAAATAAGTGAAGCCATGTGATAATTGACTTTCTCTGCTTGACTTATTTCACTCAGCATATTCTCCTCCAGTCCCATCCATGTTGATGCAAATGGTGGGTATTCATCCTTTCTGATGGCTGAGTAATATTCCATTGTATATATGGACCACATCTTCTCTAGCCATTCATCTGTTGAAAGGCATCTCAGCTCTTTCCACAGTTTGGCTATTGTGGACATTGCTGCTATGAACATGGGGGTGCATATGGCCCTTCTTTTCACTACATCTGTGTCTTTGGGGTTAATACCCAGTAGTGCAATTGCTGGGTCATAGGGTAGCTGTATTTTTCACTTTTTGAGGAACCTCCACACTGTTTTGCAAAGTGGCTGTACCAACTCGTATTCCCACCAACAGTGTAAGAGGGTTCCCCTTTCTCCACATCCTCTCCAACATTTGTTGTTTCTTGCCTTGTCAATTCTTGCCATTCTAACTGGTGTGAGGTGCTATCTCAATGTGGTATTGACTTGAATTTCCCTGATGGCTAATGATGTTGAACATTTTTTCATGTGTCTGTTAGCCATTCCTATGTCTTCTTTGGATCTATTTCTATATATAGTGTAGATATAGAGATACATATGGTATTTCTGTATACCAGTGACAAAGAGTT
Organism: Halichoerus grypus; assembly: GCF_964656455.1. Lineage (NCBI taxonomy): Eukaryota > Metazoa > Chordata > Mammalia > Carnivora > Phocidae > Halichoerus > Halichoerus grypus. Next base: position 7,523,877 of record NC_135712.1, read on the forward strand.
TCCAAATGAAATTTAAATAAATTATCAATACCATTTACATCAGCGTGGACGCAACTAGAGGGTATGATGCTGAATGAAATAAGTCAGTCAGAGAAAGACAATTATCATATGGTTTCACTCATATGTGGAATATAAGAAACAGTGCAGAGGATCATAAAAGGGAGGGAAAACTGAAAGGAAAGAAATCAGAGAGGGAGACAAACCAAGAGATGCTTAACTATAGGAAACAAACTGAGGGATCCTGGAGGGGATGTGCAGTTGCGGGTTAGATAAATGGGTGATGGGCATTAAGGAGGGCACCCGATGTGATGAGCACTGGGTGTCATATGCAACTAATGATAGCTGAACTCTACATCTGAAACTAATGATGTACTATATGTTTGCTAATTGAATTAAAATTAAAAAAAATTTAAAAAGAACCTGGCTGGCCTCCCCTCCCCGGCCCAACTGCTCTGCCCCGGTTGCCGGGCACCGGCTGACCTCATAGGTGGAACTCTCCACAGGGTTCTGAGTGGTCAGTTGCGGCCACAGGACTCTGGCACTCGGAGACAGAGCTGTGGAGCCCGACGCAGCCATGGAGGGCCCCCCCTCGGCCGCCGGATCCACTTGCCAGCTGGTGTTGGAGCACCTGTGGGAGGCGCTGCTGCTGATTTCTGGAAGCTGGGGACACAGCCCGAGTCTCCCCGTGTTGCCCTGGGCGGTGCTCGTATGGACTGTGCTGCTGGTTCTCCTCGTGAAGAGACGACTCACTCGAAGAAGCGCGAAGGCGCTGGGCCACAGGGGCTCTGCCCGCCACGAAGTGTGTGGAGCCCGCCGTGAGGAGAGTGGCCCAAGCACACAAGCCGAGGCCGCCCTCAGGCCGCCCGCGGTGGTGGCCAGTCCTCCCTCGTTACAAGCCCTGTGCTTGTCGGCAATGAACGCAGACCTGAGCAGGCTGGTGCTTAGGGACACTGTCATCTCTCTGAGGAAGGCACTGAAGAGCCAGCCTCCCGACCTGCCCCAGGTCCCTGGGGAAAAACCCATCCTCAGAACATCGGAGAAGGATGGAGAACAGCTTCTGAGGAAAAGAACGAAGGATCGGAGTGAAAACACTCCTTTTCCAGAAGGACCCGAACCGCTCAACCAAGACGTTTCGAGATGGAGGCAGAAAGGGCAGGAGAAGGAGGGGGAAGAAAGGCTGGAGCCGTCGAAGGCATGCATGGAGCCGGTCCCGAAAGATCAAGCCAGCCAGTCCCCGTCCAGGGCCGGACCCGGGCTGCAGGCCGTCCCCCCGCCTGACCTCCCTGCAGAGCACGCCGGTGCCGGGACCCGGGGAGTCCAGCCAAAGAGGGGAGCAGGAAATGGCGATCAGCCCGCCCATCGGGCAGCAGTGGATCTGAAGGGCGTCCCTGACGATGCTGGCTGCCCTCGGTCCCCTCCAAGTCCCGAAGGGGAACAGCAACACAGAGCCAGACGACTGTGCGCAGAAAGGCGAGAGATGGCGGAGCTGACACGACAAATCCACAGCCTGCAAACCCAGGAAGCCTCTTTGCAGAAGGAAACTTCACAGCTGGACAGGGAGATTCAGCTGCTGAAGCTGAAACGTCAGAACCCCCTGGATGAACAGGACCAATACATCCTGCAACTTCACCAAAGAGTGTTCCAAGCGGAAGCTCAGTGCTTGGAAATGAAGAAGAAACTGGCCAGCGCGCACAGAGAAATGAACTTCGCGTGCCAGATTCGCAACCTCTACAAGAACATGGCCCAAGACCTGGGCAAGGAGCTGGAGAGAACCAGCTCCTACTATCGCAAGCTGGTCCTCTTCCATCACGAAAGAGTCACAAGGAGCTGGGTGGGAGCTGCGTCCAGAGAGAGGGAGTTCCAGGAGCTAAGGAAAGAGAATGATCACTTGAGGCGGATGCTAGCCGGTGTGGAGTCCAGCTGCCGGCCTGTCCTGAGGGACCCTCTGGGTCCTGCTGCTCCGCCCACAGCCCACGCAGGCTGGGGAGTGTCGGGGGGTCCCCGGGGTCATCTGGCCCCCAGGGGGGAGGGAAGGCCCACCGTGAGGGCCCCGGGACCCAGAGTCGCCTGCAGGGGTGACCAGGCTCAGGGCAGCCGGGCTCTGAGCCGCCACAGCCCGGCTCAGCATCTGCGCGGAGCTCCGTGAAGAACGTCTGATGGCTCTCTCTCTAGTGAAACGGCTACTCTTTCGGAACTGACGCCACAGTGACTCTCCGCCGGATCGCGGTGTAACCCCATCGCGGACTGTGTAACTAGAGCTTCGTCCACATTGTCATGAAGACATAGCTTCCCTGCCGGACGCTTTAGAACTCTCTGCTGTAGGTACGGTGTTCGGATTGAAATTCATGCCACTGGGACTGAAGACATCCTCTATCGTGGACATGGATAGAGACTTTCAAACAAGACCATTTCTGTGCTCTAGGACTAGGGTTACAGTTCCGCAGAAATAACTCAGTATTTATGTGAATAAAATGTGATTGCCTTATAAAAAGAGAGAGAGAAAAAACTTAAACAAAACAACAACATCTCACTCAAACTGTATGAAATAGTTAGTGTAGTCCTAAATTCAAATTTTAGTCCTAAAACTCATATTTTAGTCGTCAATTCAAATTTTAGTCCTAAATTCAAATTTTAGTCTTAAATTCAAATTTTAGTCCTAAATTCACATTTGAGTCCTAAGTTCATATTTTAGTTCTGAATTCATATTTTAGTCCTAAATTCATAGCATTAGTTTAGTCTTAAATTTATAGATAGGAAAACTTAGGAATTTGCAACCATTTCTTCCTTGTTCTGCCATTTTTTTCTTCTTAGCCTTTGTTGTTTTGTTTAAGATACTGTTTGTTGTTTAACATTTATGAATTGTATGCAGTCAAAATACAAAGTTTTCTCCTGATAACAAGCATACACTCCCATGCACGTGGGCATGTGCACACGCACACACCCCAGGATGCAGAATCTAGACTACTGTAGTTGTTTTATGAGTACCTGAAAATGTAAAAATAGAATTGACCATTTTAAAAATTGCTTATAGATAAATAAATTACTGAAAGGAAAAAAACGTGTGTGTGCAATGTGTAAAGAGAGGACAGGCTCCTTGATGTTCTGCACAGAGAGCAGAGTGTCCCGATGGACCAGGGAAGATCCCAGGCAGGAGCGCTTCTCCCACACGGTGCGGAGGAGGAGGCCGGGGGACAGTCCCCAGCTGCAGCAGGGAAGAGGGCAGGACCAAGGAGGGGGCTCCCAGCCTCCAGCCACAGGGGGAGGCGGTCCCACCCCTGGGCCTGGAGGGAGGACAGGGAAGTGGCATCTGCTGAGCCCAGTGGGGGGCTGTCCCAGGAATGGGGCAAAGTGCCCCCCCTCTGCCATCCAGACCTCCATGGACTGCTGGGCAAGGAGGCAGCCCCCAGAGGGCCTGAGTGCAGGTAGGGGAGTCAGCCTCGGGCACAGGGCAGGCAGAAAAGGGTCCAGGAGCAATTTGGAGAAGGACGCGCACTCATGATTCTATTTGACCCAAAGTGTGCCTGTGTGTATTATTTGCTTTCATTCGCACCCACATTTGTAGTGAGTATCTCTGCAGCTTCGAAGATGTCTTTAGCGCTGTCCTGCAGCATGGGGTGGGGCCCGAGGAGCCCCAGGGCTTCCGTCCTAGTGGGGGCAAGGCCAGGGAATCAAGAACAAGGGCACAAGGAATAGCAATCTCTGCTCTGCAGAGAATTCCAGTAGGGTGATGACTACAGGGGTCAGGGGCCACAACCAGAGGGGACATTCAGGCTGAGATGAAGGTCACAGGAGGTAGTCTGGGAGAGCAGGGGGCAGAATGTTCCAGGCAGGGAGCACAGGAGTATAAAGGCCGAGGCAGGGCTGTGCTGCCGGGGCTGGGGAAACCGGGCACAGGTGACAGGGAAGGGGGCAGGCAGCAGGGCCCCTGCACAGAGCTCTCCCTCGTGCAGGGTAGAGACCCCCGGGGCGGGTGGAGACCTGGAGACAGGGGCTGGTGGCTGGGCACGGGTGTGATGTGTGTTCTGCACAGATCTGCGTGGCTTTGGGGACAAGGGAACGAGGGGAGGGGGAGACGGGGCTGGATTCTGGGAGGGGACTCACAGGGTCTGCATGGAGCACTGGGGGCTGGCACTGGGGTGGTCATCATGGAGATGGAGGGGGAGGACAGATCGGGGCTGTGTTGGGGCAGGTGGGGGGTCAGAGGAGAGGCAGGAAGAAAGACTCCCACCTTCTGTAAGATCGCTGTGTGTTGTCTGGGCGTCCTCAAGGAACCCTTAGAAAAATCTCTGCGTGGGGCCCTGAGGAGAGTCAGCAAGGCATGGACCCATTGCACGCAGTGGGGAGCCCGCTTTCTGAGGAGTGTGGCGTGGAGTAGGCCTGTCCATTCGGGCTCCCGCCAGGTTTCCACCGTCCCTGACGGCCCTCGTGAGCAGGTGGTCTCACCTCCCAGCTGCTCCCACAACAGGGACCCCAAGGGCAGCTTCGGGAGGGGCTGGAGTGCAGGGGGAGGATTTCCAAGGGGACGCACGTCCTACCTGATGGAGCCGACGCTGCTACCGGTGGGAACCACAACAAATACGACGTGTCCTCCCACAGAGTCACAGGCAGCAGGAGAGAGAGGCTCGGGGGCTGGAAGTGCTCCTGAAGGGGGCATGTGCCCTCACTGCTGGGCCACTCCGGCTCTCTAACTGTCCCTGCTGCAGGCTGGGGTGGGGTGGCAGGGCAGGGGGCCTCTCCGGACGAGGAGGCCTCTGAGCTGAATACTGAGAGATGAGCAGGAGTCCCCGATGGTGCTTTCACAGTTTAAAGAGCATAGGAGTCCTTGGAGACCTTGTCACAGAACGATTCCGACTCCTCAGGATGTGGAGCTGAAACTCAGCACGGCCTCCACGTGAGCTCTATGTTGGGACCAGACATGGAGTAGCAAGGGTCCTTAGATGATGATGGGATAGGAGCGGGGGCAGTTGGCTGATACAGGGGATTTTCTGGCAGAAGGCACAGCACGGGCCAGAGACAGGGCCGAAAACAGTCTAGTCTCAGGGAGCAAGGCGAGTTTGTGCGGTTAGCTTTCTGGAGTCCAGTGCCGATTGGCTCATAAGGGAATTCTACCAAACATTTAAAGACGAATTAACACCTATTTTTCTGAAGTGGTTTCAAAAAATAGAAATGAAAGGAAAACTTCCAAACTCATTCTATAAGGCCAGCATTACCTTGATCCCCAAATCAGACAAAGACCCCAACGAAAAGAATTTCAGACCAATATCCCTGATGAAAATGGATGCAAGACTGTTGAATCTCAGATCTGTACCTCTGAAACAAATCATGCAATATATCTTAAAAAAAAAAAAAAAGAAGAAGAAGGAGATAGCAGGAGGGGAAGAATGAAGGGGGGCAAATCGGTGGGGGAGACGAACCATGAGAGACGATGGACTCTGAAAAATAAACTGAGGGTTCTGGGGGGGAGGGGCGTGGGAGGATGGGTTAGCCTGGTGATGGGTATTAAAGAGGGCACGTTCTGCATGGAGCACTGGGTGTTATGCACAAACGATGAATCATGGAACACTACATCCAAAACTAATGATGTAATGTATGGTGATTAACATAACAATAAAAAATTAAAAAAAAAAAAAGAAAATGGGTGCAAAAATTCTGACCAAAATACTAGTCAATAGGATCCAACAGTACATTAAAAGGATTATTCACACAACCAGGTGGAATTTATTCCTGGGATGCAAGGGTGGTTCATCATCTACAAATCAATCAACCTGATGCATCACTTTAGTAAAAGAAAGGATAAGAACCATATGATCCTCTCAATAGATGCAGAAGCATTTGGCAAAGTACAGCATTCTTTCTTGATTAACACTCCTCACAGTGTAGGGATAGAGGGAACATACCTCAGTATCATAAAAGCCATCTATGAAAAGACCACTGAGAATATCATTCTCAAAGGGGAAAAACTGAGAGCTTTTCCCCTAAGGTCAAGAACACAGCAGGGACGTCCACTCTCACCACTGTTGTTCAACCTAGTACTAGAAGTCCTAGGCTCAGCAATCAGACCACAACAACAACAAAATAATAAAAGGCATCTGAATTGGCAAAGAAGAAGTCAAACACTCACTCTCCACAGATGACATGATACTCTGTGTAGAAAACCCAAAAGACTCCACCGCCAAATTGCTAGAACTCATATAGGAATTCAGCAACGTGACAGGATATGAAATCAATGCACAGAAATCAGTTGGGTATGTGCTATGGTGAGCGCTGTGAATTGTATAAGACTGTTGAATCACAGACCTGTACCTCTGAAACAAATAATACATTATATGTTTTAAAAAAAGAAGAAGAAGAAGAAGAAGGTAGCAGGAAGGGAAAAATGAAGGGGGGGAGATCGGAGGGGGAGATGAACCGTGAGAGACTATGGACTCTGAGAAACAAAGTGAGAGTTCTAGAGGGGAGGGGGTGGGGGGATGAGTTAGCCGTGTGATGGGTATTAAAGAGGGCACGTACTGAATGGAGCACTGGGTGTTATACGCAAACAATGAATCATGGAACACTACATCAAAAACTGATGATGTAATGTATGGTGATTAACATAACATAATAAAAAAAAAGGAAACTGCAAATAAACCTAAATGTTTTGCTATCCAGCCTTTCCTGAACATAGATTGATATTAAATAAAGTGATCAATATGATTTTTTTAAAAATCAGTTGCATTTCTATACACTAACAATGAGACAGAAGAAAGAGAAATTAAGGAATTGATCCCATTTACAGTTGCACCAAAACCCATAAGACACCTAGGAATAAACCTAACCAAAGAGGAAAAGGATCTCTACTCGAAAAACTAAAGAACACTTTTGAAAGAAATTGAGGAAGACACAAAGAAATGGAAAAATATGACATGTTCACGGATTTGAAGAAGAAATATTAGTTAAAATCTCTTACGCTACCCAGAGCAAGCTACACATTCAATGCAATCTCTATCAAAACGCCATTGACATTTTTCACAGAGCTGGAGCAAATAATCCCAAAATTTGTATGGACCAGAAAAGATCCAGAATAGCCAGGGGAATGTTGAAAAAGAAAACCAAAGCTGGTGGCATCACGATTCTGGACTTCAAGCTCTCTGACAAAGCTGCAATCATCAAGACAGCATGGCACTGACACAAAAACAGCCAGACATCAATGGAACAGTATAGAGAACCCAGAAAGGGACCCTCAACTCTATTGTCAACTAATTTTCGACAAAGCAGGAAAGAAAATCCAAAAGAAAAAAAGTCTCTTCGACAAATGACGTTGGGATAATTGGACAGCCACACGGAGAAGAATGACACTGGACCATTTCCTTACACCATACACAAAGATAAACTCAAAATGGACGAGAGACCTAAATGGGAGACAGGAATCCATCAAAATCTTAGAGGAGAACACAGCAACAATCTCTTAGACCTCGGCTGCAGCAACTCTTGCTAGACACATCTCCAAAGGCAGGGAAACAAAAGCAAAAATGAACTATTGGGACTTCATCAAGATAAAAAGCTTTTGCCCGGCAAAGGAAACAGTCAGCAAAACCAAAAGGCAACCTATGGGATGGAAGGAGATATTTGCAAATAACTTATCAGATAAAGGGCTAATAACCAAAATCTATAAAGAACTTATCAAACTCAGCACCCAAAAAACCAAATAATCCAGTGAAGAAATCAGCAGAAGACATGAAGAGACATTTCTCGAAAGAAGACCTACAAATGGCCAACAGACACATGAACAAATGCTCCACATCACTCAGAATCAGGGAAATCCAAATCAAAACCTCAATGAGATACCACCTCACACCAGTCAGAATGGCTAAAATTAACAAGTCAGGAAATGGCAGATGTTGGCAAGGATGCAGAGAAAGGGGAACCCTCCTACACTGTTGGTGGGAAGGCAAGCTGGTGCAGCCAATCTGGAAAACAGTAGGGAGGTTCCTTAAAAAGTTAAAAATAGGGCTACCCTCTGACTCAGCAATTGCATTACTAGGTATTTACCCCAAAGATACAAAGATAGTGATCCGAAGGGGCACATACACCCCAATATTTATTGCAGCAATGCCCACCATAGCCAAACTGTAGAAAGAGCCCAAATGCCCCACGGATCCATGACAGATGAATGGATAAAGAAGATGTGGTATATGTACACCATGGAATATTACTCAGCCATCAAAAAGGATGATTGCTTACCATTTACATCACCGGGGATGGAACTGGAGGGTATTATGCTAAGCGAAATAAGTCAATGAGAGAAAGACAATTGTCGTATGGTTTCACTCATATGTGGAATGTAAGAAACAGCACAGAGGACCATAGGGGAAGGGAGAGAAAACTGAATGGGAAGTCACAGAGAAGAAGAAAAACCATCACAGACTCTTAACTATAGGAAATAAACTGAGGGTTGCTGGAGGTGGATGGAGTGATGGGGTAAATGGGGGATGGGCATTAAGTAGGGCATGTGATGTTATGAGCCCTGGGTGTTATATGAAACTGATGAATTATTGAGCTCTACATCTGAAACTAATGTTGTACTCTATGTTGGCTAATTAAATTTAAATTAAAAAAGGAAAAAACAAAGGAAAATAATTTAAATAAATCAATTATCAATGAAAATATCAAGTATTCAGGAATCTGCCCAAAAATATGCAAAACTTCTACAGGATAGACCAATGGAAAACACCAAAAAGTTCAGAAAGACAACACACCATACATGGCTCTTAATTCACATCAGAAGAGGCAGAAAGGCAGAGGGTATGGAATTTAAAATACAGTCACCTTTCCATGTAAAAACAAATGCAACTGGTCCCTGCCACAAAAACCCCATCGAGGTTTCCAAATTATCCAGATGTTACCTTCCCGATCTCTGGCCATTCTTGGTTTTGTTTGTTTGCTTGCTTCTTTGGTTGGTTGATCTTCTAGTTATAAAAACAGTTTCGGTTGTCAAGAAGACAGAAGCTAAAGAACAAGCTAACTGAATATCTGCCTTCTTGGTTGGTGTGCCTTGGAAAGTGAATGTGTGATGGACGAGAGCTGAAGTCACTGACAATGCCTCATCCATTCCGCCCTCAGCGAGCCCCATCATGATGGAGTTCAAGCCGTCTTGGGACGTTCTCTTATCCTTGAATTGAAATAGTTCGGGAGGCTGCAAGTCGAGATCAAAGTGTGGTGTCGTCAGGGTTGGTTCCTCCTGAGGGCCGTGAGGGAGAATGTGTTCCACTGTCTCTCCCAATTTCTGGGGCTTTGGTGGCAATCTTTGGCATCTATTGGCTTGTAGAAGCATCACCCCAGTCTCTGCCTGTATCCTCACATGGCGCTCTCCCTGTCTGTGCTTCAAATCATTCTTGTTTCCAAAAGATACCTAATGATCTAGAGAAATTTTATTATATATAATATATGTATATAATAGACATGACATATTACATTAAATTGAAAAATAGGCATACAAAACAGTTGTATGATCCCAATTTTTAAAAATAACAATGTATGCATTTTTAAAAGATTAAAATGCAACAGAAACAGTGCTCCTACATGATTCTTTTACGTTTCTGTTTTCTAAATTTTTCACTGAGAGCAAATACTACTTTTACAGTATGACACGTAAACAAATGTACTAAATGAATAAAGTGTGGATAGAAATCCTTTAAGTAAGAGGCTCTGGTACGTGTGAGAGATACAAAGAGATTTCCACTTCATAACAACAACCACACAAGGAGCACTTGGTATGCACCATGTGATGCTCTAAGAGCTCTCTTTGTGTAACTCACAAAAGCCATATGAGGCCAATACTTTTTTATGCCCATTTCACAGATGAGGAAAGAGCTGGATAGTCAGCAGATCCAGGCTGGTTCAAGGATCAAGGTAACATCATCTGTCTACTTACTCACTTGTCTGTTTGAATTTGGTTTTTCAAACACAGGTTGCTGCCAGCACAACTACATTCATTTTGTTTGGTAATGGGGCAGAGGAAGAAACTAGTGGGTCAGTATCGTTATGTGTTAGTTTCCATGGGATCCAATAAGTACTTTGTTTCCATTTCTCACTTTTAACCTTGGAAAGCATTTTGTTTACTCCTGCCCTGCTACTGTTTCACCCTAAAAATCACAGTGGGCACAATCAAGCAGGAGTTTCAACTCCACTCCACTCTATGGCCTCCCCAGCCCTTCCGGTGAAAGGAATCAGCAGGGCGGGAGAACGAACTGGCTCAGGTCCCGGCACGGGTGGTCCCATCCCACCGTGGTCCAGCCGGGAGACCTTCTGTATTTGCTCCATCTACAAAGTGAGCTATCTGTGTAGATCTCCACCAGCTCCTTTCGGAAAGCCACAGCTGGTGGGTGGTAGAGCTGAGCTCAACCTCTAGGTCTCAACTTTAAATCAGACTAATATTTAAGGTTCTTCTTCCTTCTGTGAAGGACAAGGTCACAGTATTTCTCCTCATGTTGTCTTATAACAAGCTCTGTTCACCAGTTAGGATTTCTAAATCAGCTGTCGTTCTGTTCACTCCTTGATGTGTCACATAAAGAGCCAACTGATGGCTTGGTGTCTGTGTGCATCTGCACCATTTGGAGGAATCATGGGTTTTGGAACACTCTGCGGATACCCAATGCAGCCACCTCTCCTCCCAGATTTCTTGATCATCTTTATTTTTTATTTTATTTTATTTTATTATGTTATGTTAGTCACCATACTTCATTAGTTTTTGATGTAGTGTTCCACGATTCATTGTTTTCATATAACACCCCGTGCTCCATGCGGTACGTGTCCTCCTTCATACCCATCACCAGGCTAACCCATCCCCCCACGCCCCTCCCCTCTAAAACCCTCAGCTTGTTTCGCAGAGTCCGCGGTCTCTCATGGTTCAACTCCCCCTCCGATCTCCCCCGCTTCATTTTTCCATTCCTTCTCCTAATGTCCTCCATGCTATTCCTTATGTGCCACAAATAAGTGAAGCCATGTGATAATTGACTTTCTCTGCTTGACTTATTTCACTCAGCATATTCTCCTCCAGTCCCATCCATGTTGATGCAAATGGTGGGTATTCATCCTTTCTGATGGCTGAGTAATATTCCATTGTATATATGGACCACATCTTCTCTAGCCATTCATCTGTTGAAAGGCATCTCAGCTCTTTCCACAGTTTGGCTATTGTGGACATTGCTGCTATGAACATGGGGGTGCATATGGCCCTTCTTTTCACTACATCTGTGTCTTTGGGGTTAATACCCAGTAGTGCAATTGCTGGGTCATAGGGTAGCTGTATTTTTCACTTTTTGAGGAACCTCCACACTGTTTTGCAAAGTGGCTGTACCAACTCGTATTCCCACCAACAGTGTAAGAGGGTTCCCCTTTCTCCACATCCTCTCCAACATTTGTTGTTTCTTGCCTTGTCAATTCTTGCCATTCTAACTGGTGTGAGGTGCTATCTCAATGTGGTATTGACTTGAATTTCCCTGATGGCTAATGATGTTGAACATTTTTTCATGTGTCTGTTAGCCATTCCTATGTCTTCTTTGGATCTATTTCTATATATAGTGTAGATATAGAGATACATATGGTATTTCTGTATACCAGTGACAAAGAGTTTCCAAATGAAATTTAAATAAATTATCAATACCATTTACATCAGCGTGGACGCAACTAGAGGGTATGATGCTGAATGAAATAAGTCAGTCAGAGAAAGACAATTATCATATGGTTTCACTCATATGTGGAATATAAGAAACAGTGCAGAGGATCATAAAAGGGAGGGAAAACTGAAAGGAAAGAAATCAGAGAGGGAGACAAACCAAGAGATGCTTAACTATAGGAAACAAACTGAGGGATCCTGGAGGGGATGTGCAGTTGCGGGTTAGATAAATGGGTGATGGGCATTAAGGAGGGCACCCGATGTGATGAGCACTGGGTGTCATATGCAACTAATGATAGCTGAACTCTACATCTGAAACTAATGATGTACTATATGTTTGCTAATTGAATTAAAATTAAAAAAAATTTAAAAAGAACCTGGCTGGCCTCCCCTCCCCGGCCCAACTGCTCTGCCCCGGTTGCCGGGCACCGGCTGACCTCATAGGTGGAACTCTCCACAGGGTTCTGAGTGGTCAGTTGCGGCCACAGGACTCTGGCACTCGGAGACAGAGCTGTGGAGCCCGACGCAGCCATGGAGGGCCCCCCCTCGGCCGCCGGATCCACTTGCCAGCTGGTGTTGGAGCACCTGTGGGAGGCGCTGCTGCTGATTTCTGGAAGCTGGGGACACAGCCCGAGTCTCCCCGTGTTGCCCTGGGCGGTGCTCGTATGGACTGTGCTGCTGGTTCTCCTCGTGAAGAGACGACTCACTCGAAGAAGCGCGAAGGCGCTGGGCCACAGGGGCTCTGCCCGCCACGAAGTGTGTGGAGCCCGCCGTGAGGAGAGTGGCCCAAGCACACAAGCCGAGGCCGCCCTCAGGCCGCCCGCGGTGGTGGCCAGTCCTCCCTCGTTACAAGCCCTGTGCTTGTCGGCAATGAACGCAGACCTGAGCAGGCTGGTGCTTAGGGACACTGTCATCTCTCTGAGGAAGGCACTGAAGAGCCAGCCTCCCGACCTGCCCCAGGTCCCTGGGGAAAAACCCATCCTCAGAACATCGGAGAAGGATGGAGAACAGCTTCTGAGGAAAAGAACGAAGGATCGGAGTGAAAACACTCCTTTTCCAGAAGGACCCGAACCGCTCAACCAAGACGTTTCGAGATGGAGGCAGAAAGGGCAGGAGAAGGAGGGGGAAGAAAGGCTGGAGCCGTCGAAGGCATGCATGGAGCCGGTCCCGAAAGATCAAGCCAGCCAGTCCCCGTCCAGGGCCGGACCCGGGCTGCAGGCCGTCCCCCCGCCTGACCTCCCTGCAGAGCACGCCGGTGCCGGGACCCGGGGAGTCCAGCCAAAGAGGGGAGCAGGAAATGGCGATCAGCCCGCCCATCGGGCAGCAGTGGATCTGAAGGGCGTCCCTGACGATGCTGGCTGCCCTCGGTCCCCTCCAAGTCCCGAAGGGGAACAGCAACACAGAGCCAGACGACTGTGCGCAGAAAGGCGAGAGATGGCGGAGCTGACACGACAAATCCACAGCCTGCAAACCCAGGAAGCCTCTTTGCAGAAGGAAACTTCACAGCTGGACAGGGAGATTCAGCTGCTGAAGCTGAAACGTCAGAACCCCCTGGATGAACAGGACCAATACATCCTGCAACTTCACCAAAGAGTGTTCCAAGCGGAAGCTCAGTGCTTGGAAATGAAGAAGAAACTGGCCAGCGCGCACAGAGAAATGAACTTCGCGTGCCAGATTCGCAACCTCTACAAGAACATGGCCCAAGACCTGGGCAAGGAGCTGGAGAGAACCAGCTCCTACTATCGCAAGCTGGTCCTCTTCCATCACGAAAGAGTCACAAGGAGCTGGGTGGGAGCTGCGTCCAGAGAGAGGGAGTTCCAGGAGCTAAGGAAAGAGAATGATCACTTGAGGCGGATGCTAGCCGGTGTGGAGTCCAGCTGCCGGCCTGTCCTGAGGGACCCTCTGGGTCCTGCTGCTCCGCCCACAGCCCACGCAGGCTGGGGAGTGTCGGGGGGTCCCCGGGGTCATCTGGCCCCCAGGGGGGAGGGAAGGCCCACCGTGAGGGCCCCGGGACCCAGAGTCGCCTGCAGGGGTGACCAGGCTCAGGGCAGCCGGGCTCTGAGCCGCCACAGCCCGGCTCAGCATCTGCGCGGAGCTCCGTGAAGAACGTCTGATGGCTCTCTCTCTCTAGTGAAACGGCTACTCTTTCGGAACTGACGCCACAGTGACTCTCCGCCGGATCGCGGTGTAACCCCATCGCGGACTGTGTAACTAGAGCTTCGTCCACATGGTCATGAAGACATAGCTTCCCTGCCGGACGCTTTAGAACTCTCTGCTGTAGGTACGGTGTTCGGATTGAAATTCATGCCACTGGGACTGAAGACATCCTCTATCGTGGACATGGATAGAGACTTTCAAACAAGACCATTTCTGTGCTCTAGGACTAGGGTTACAGTTCCGCAGAAATAACTCAGTATTTATGTGAATAAAATGTGATTGCCTTATAAAAAGAGAGAGAGAAAAAACTTAAACAAAACAACAACATCTCACTCAAACTGTATGAAATAGTTAGTGTAGTCCTAAATTCAAATTTTAGTCCTAAAACTCATATTTTAGTCGTCAATTCAAATTTTAGTCCTAAATTCAAATTTTAGTCTTAAATTCAAATTTTAGTCCTAAATTCACATTTGAGTCCTAAGTTCATATTTTAGTTCTGAATTCATATTTTAGTCCTAAATTCATAGCATTAGTTTAGTCTTAAATTTATAGATAGGAAAACTTAGGAATTTGCAACCATTTCTTCCTTGTTCTGCCATTTTTCTCTTCTTAGCCTTTGTTGTTTTGTTTAAGATACTGTTTGTTGTTTAACATTTATGAATTGTATGCAGTCAAAATACAAAGTTTTCTCCTGATAACAAGCATACACTCCCATGCACGTGGGCATGTGCACACGCACACACCCCAGGATGCAGAATCTAGACTACTGTAGTTGTTTTATGAGTACCTGAAAATGTAAAAATAGAATTGACCATTTTAAAAATTGCTTATAGATAAATAAATTACTGAAAGGAAAAAAACGTGTGTGTGCAATGTGTAAAGAGAGGACAGGCTCCTTGATGTTCTGCACAGAGAGCAGAGTGTCCCGATGGACCAGGGAAGATCCCAGGCAGGAGCGCTTCTCCCACACGGTGCGGAGGAGGAGGCCGGGGGACAGTCCCCAGCTGCAGCAGGGAAGAGGGCAGGACCAAGGAGGGGGCTCCCAGCCTCCAGCCACAGGGGGAGGCGGTCCCACCCCTGGGCCTGGAGGGAGGACAGGGAAGTGGCATCTGCTGAGCCCAGTGGGGGGCTGTCCCAGGAATGGGGCAAAGTGCCCCCCCTCTGCCATCCAGACCTCCATGGACTGCTGGGCAAGGAGGCAGCCCCCAGAGGGCCTGAGTGCAGGTAGGGGAGTCAGCCTCGGGCACAGGGCAGGCAGAAAAGGGTCCAGGAGCAATTTGGAGAAGGACGCGCACTCATGATTCTATTTGACCCAAAGTGTGCCTGTGTGTATTATTTGCTTTCATTCGCACCCACATTTGTAGTGAGTATCTCTGCAGCTTCGAAGATGTCTTTAGCGCTGTCCTGCAGCATGGGGTGGGGCCCGAGGAGCCCCAGGGCTTCCGTCCTAGTGGGGGCAAGGCCAGGGAATCAAGAACAAGGGCACAAGGAATAGCAATCTCTGCTCTGCAGAGAATTCCAGTAGGGTGATGACTACAGGGGTCAGGGGCCACAACCAGAGGGGACATTCAGGCTGAGATGAAGGTCACAGGAGGTAGTCTGGGAGAGCAGGGGGCAGAATGTTCCAGGCAGGGAGCACAGGAGTATAAAGGCCGAGGCAGGGCTGTGCTGCCGGGGCTGGGGAAACCGGGCACAGGTGACAGGGAAGGGGGCAGGCAGCAGGGCCCCTGCACAGAGCTCTCCCTCGTGCAGGGTAGAGACCCCCGGGGCGGGTGGAGACCTGGAGACAGGGGCTGGTGGCTGGGCACGGGTGTGATGTGTGTTCTGCACAGATCTGCGTGGCTTTGGGGACAAGGGAACGAGGGGAGGGGGAGACGGGGCTGGATTCTGGGAGGGGACTCACAGGGTCTGCATGGAGCACTGGGGGCTGGCACTGGGGTGGTCATCATGGAGATGGAGGGGGAGGACAGATCGGGGCTGTGTTGGGGCAGGTGGGGGGTCAGAGGAGAGGCAGGAAGAAAGACTCCCACCTTCTGTAAGATCGCTGTGTGTTGTCTGGGCGTCCTCAAGGAACCCTTAGAAAAATCTCTGCGTGGGGCCCTGAGGAGAGTCAGCAAGGCATGGACCCATTGCACGCAGTGGGGAGCCCGCTTTCTGAGGAGTGTGGCGTGGAGTAGGCCTGTCCATTCGGGCTCCCGCCAGGTTTCCACCGTCCCTGACGGCCCTCGTGAGCAGGTGGTCTCACCTCCCAGCTGCTCCCACAACAGGGACCCCAAGGGCAGCTTCGGGAGGGGCTGGAGTGCAGGGGGAGGATTTCCAAGGGGACGCACGTCCTACCTGATGGAGCCGACGCTGCTACCGGTGGGAACCACAACAAATACGACGTGTCCTCCCACAGAGTCACAGGCAGCAGGAGAGAGAGGCTCGGGGGCTGGAAGTGCTCCTGAAGGGGGCATGTGCCCTCACTGCTGGGCCACTCCGGCTCTCTAACTGTCCCTGCTGCAGGCTGGGGTGGGGTGGCAGGGCAGGGGGCCTCTCCGGACGAGGAGGCCTCTGAGCTGAATACTGAGAGATGAGCAGGAGTCCCCGATGGTGCTTTCACAGTTTAAAGAGCATAGGAGTCCTTGGAGACCTTGTCACAGAACGATTCCGACTCCTCAGGATGTGGAGCTGAAACTCAGCACGGCCTCCACGTGAGCTCTATGTTGGGACCAGACATGGAGTAGCAAGGGTCCTTAGATGATGATGGGATAGGAGCGGGGGCAGTTGGCTGATACAGGGGATTTTCTGGCAGAAGGCACAGCACGGGCCAGAGACAGGGCCGAAAACAGTCTAGTCTCAGGGAGCAAGGCGAGTTTGTGCGGTTAGCTTTCTGGAGTCCAGTGCCGATTGGCTCATAAGGGAATTCTACCAAACATTTAAAGACGAATTAACACCTATTTTTCTGAAGTGGTTTCAAAAAATAGAAATGAAAGGAAAACTTCCAAACTCATTCTATAAGGCCAGCATTACCTTGATCCCCAAATCAGACAAAGACCCCAACGAAAAGAATTTCAGACCAATATCCCTGATGAAAATGGATGCAAGACTGTTGAATCTCAGATCTGTACCTCTGAAACAAATCATGCAATATATCTTAAAAAAAAAAAAAAAGAAGAAGAAGGAGATAGCAGGAGGGGAAGAATGAAGGGGGGCAAATCGGTGGGGGAGACGAACCATGAGAGACGATGGACTCTGAAAAATAAACTGAGGGTTCTGGGGGGGAGGGGCGTGGGAGGATGGGTTAGCCTGGTGATGGGTATTAAAGAGGGCACGTTCTGCATGGAGCACTGGGTGTTATGCACAAACGATGAATCATGGAACACTACATCCAAAACTAATGATGTAATGTATGGTGATTAACATAACAATAAAAAATTAAAAAAAAAAAAAGAAAATGGGTGCAAAAATTCTGACCAAAATACTAGTCAATAGGATCCAACAGTACATTAAAAGGATTATTCACACAACCAGGTGGAATTTATTCCTGGGATGCAAGGGTGGTTCATCATCTACAAATCAATCAACCTGATGCATCACTTTAGTAAAAGAAAGGATAAGAACCATATGATCCTCTCAATAGATGCAGAAGCATTTGGCAAAGTACAGCATTCTTTCTTGATTAACACTCCTCACAGTGTAGGGATAGAGGGAACATACCTCAGTATCATAAAAGCCATCTATGAAAAGACCACTGAGAATATCATTCTCAAAGGGGAAAAACTGAGAGCTTTTCCCCTAAGGTCAAGAACACAGCAGGGACGTCCACTCTCACCACTGTTGTTCAACCTAGTACTAGAAGTCCTAGGCTCAGCAATCAGACCACAACAACAACAAAATAATAAAAGGCATCTGAATTGGCAAAGAAGAAGTCAAACACTCACTCTCCACAGATGACATGATACTCTGTGTAGAAAACCCAAAAGACTCCACCGCCAAATTGCTAGAACTCATATAGGAATTCAGCAACGTGACAGGATATGAAATCAATGCACAGAAATCAGTTGGGTATGTGCTATGGTGAGCGCTGTGAATTGTATAAGACTGTTGAATCACAGACCTGTACCTCTGAAACAAATAATACATTATATGTTTTAAAAAAAGAAGAAGAAGAAGAAGAAGGTAGCAGGAAGGGAAAAATGAAGGGGGGGAGATCGGAGGGGGAGATGAACCGTGAGAGACTATGGACTCTGAGAAACAAAGTGAGAGTTCTAGAGGGGAGGGGGTGGGGGGATGAGTTAGCCGTGTGATGGGTATTAAAGAGGGCACGTACTGAATGGAGCACTGGGTGTTATACGCAAACAATGAATCATGGAACACTACATCAAAAACTGATGATGTAATGTATGGTGATTAACATAACATAATAAAAAAAAAGGAAACTGCAAATAAACCTAAATGTTTTGCTATCCAGCCTTTCCTGAACATAGATTGATATTAAATAAAGTGATCAATATGATTTTTTTAAAAATCAGTTGCATTTCTATACACTAACAATGAGACAGAAGAAAGAGAAATTAAGGAATTGATCCCATTTACAGTTGCACCAAAACCCATAAGACACCTAGGAATAAACCTAACCAAAGAGGAAAAGGATCTCTACTCGAAAAACTAAAGAACACTTTTGAAAGAAATTGAGGAAGACACAAAGAAATGGAAAAATATGACATGTTCACGGATTTGAAGAAGAAATATTAGTTAAAATCTCTTACGCTACCCAGAGCAAGCTACACATTCAATGCAATCTCTATCAAAACGCCATTGACATTTTTCACAGAGCTGGAGCAAATAATCCCAAAATTTGTATGGACCAGAAAAGATCCAGAATAGCCAGGGGAATGTTGAAAAAGAAAACCAAAGCTGGTGGCATCACGATTCTGGACTTCAAGCTCTCTGACAAAGCTGCAATCATCAAGACAGCATGGCACTGACACAAAAACAGCCAGACATCAATGGAACAGTATAGAGAACCCAGAAAGGGACCCTCAACTCTATTGTCAACTAATTTTCGACAAAGCAGGAAAGAAAATCCAAAAGAAAAAAAGTCTCTTCGACAAATGACGTTGGGATAATTGGACAGCCACACGGAGAAGAATGACACTGGACCATTTCCTTACACCATACACAAAGATAAACTCAAAATGGACGAGAGACCTAAATGGGAGACAGGAATCCATCAAAATCTTAGAGGAGAACACAGCAACAATCTCTTAGACCTCGGCTGCAGCAACTCTTGCTAGACACATCTCCAAAGGCAGGGAAACAAAAGCAAAAATGAACTATTGGGACTTCATCAAGATAAAAAGCTTTTGCCCGGCAAAGGAAACAGTCAGCAAAACCAAAAGGCAACCTATGGGATGGAAGGAGATATTTGCAAATAACTTATCAGATAAAGGGCTAATAACCAAAATCTATAAAGAACTTATCAAACTCAGCACCCAAAAAACCAAATAATCCAGTGAAGAAATCAGCAGAAGACATGAAGAGACATTTCTCGAAAGAAGACCTACAAATGGCCAACAGACACATGAACAAATGCTCCACATCACTCAGAATCAGGGAAATCCAAATCAAAACCTCAATGAGATACCACCTCACACCAGTCAGAATGGCTAAAATTAACAAGTCAGGAAATGGCAGATGTTGGCAAGGATGCAGAGAAAGGGGAACCCTCCTACACTGTTGGTGGGAAGGCAAGCTGGTGCAGCCAATCTGGAAAACAGTAGGGAGGTTCCTTAAAAAGTTAAAAATAGGGCTACCCTCTGACTCAGCAATTGCATTACTAGGTATTTACCCCAAAGATACAAAGATAGTGATCCGAAGGGGCACATACACCCCAATATTTATTGCAGCAATGCCCACCATAGCCAAACTGTAGAAAGAGCCCAAATGCCCCACGGATCCATGACAGATGAATGGATAAAGAAGATGTGGTATATGTACACCATGGAATATTACTCAGCCATCAAAAAGGATGATTGCTTACCATTTACATCACCGGGGATGGAACTGGAGGGTATTATGCTAAGCGAAATAAGTCAATGAGAGAAAGACAATTGTCGTATGGTTTCACTCATATGTGGAATGTAAGAAACAGCACAGAGGACCATAGGGGAAGGGAGAGAAAACTGAATGGGAAGTCACAGAGAAGAAGAAAAACCATCACAGACTCTTAACTATAGGAAATAAACTGAGGGTTGCTGGAGGTGGATGGAGTGATGGGGTAAATGGGGGATGGGCATTAAGTAGGGCATGTGATGTTATGAGCCCTGGGTGTTATATGAAACTGATGAATTATTGAGCTCTACATCTGAAACTAATGTTGTACTCTATGTTGGCTAATTAAATTTAAATTAAAAAAGGAAAAAACAAAGGAAAATAATTTAAATAAATCAATTATCAATGAAAATATCAAGTATTCAGGAATCTGCCCAAAAATATGCAAAACTTCTACAGGATAGACCAATGGAAAACACCAAAAAGTTCAGAAAGACAACACACCATACATGGCTCTTAATTCACATCAGAAGAGGCAGAAAGGCAGAGGGTATGGAATTTAAAATACAGTCACCTTTCCATGTAAAAACAAATGCAACTGGTCCCTGCCACAAAAACCCCATCGAGGTTTCCAAATTATCCAGATGTTACCTTCCCGATCTCTGGCCATTCTTGGTTTTGTTTGTTTGCTTGCTTCTTTGGTTGGTTGATCTTCTAGTTATAAAAACAGTTTCGGTTGTCAAGAAGACAGAAGCTAAAGAACAAGCTAACTGAATATCTGCCTTCTTGGTTGGTGTGCCTTGGAAAGTGAATGTGTGATGGACGAGAGCTGAAGTCACTGACAATGCCTCATCCATTCCGCCCTCAGCGAGCCCCATCATGATGGAGTTCAAGCCGTCTTGGGACGTTCTCTTATCCTTGAATTGAAATAGTTCGGGAGGCTGCAAGTCGAGATCAAAGTGTGGTGTCGTCAGGGTTGGTTCCTCCTGAGGGCCGTGAGGGAGAATGTGTTCCACTGTCTCTCCCAATTTCTGGGGCTTTGGTGGCAATCTTTGGCATCTATTGGCTTGTAGAAGCATCACCCCAGTCTCTGCCTGTATCCTCACATGGCGCTCTCCCTGTCTGTGCTTCAAATCATTCTTGTTTCCAAAAGATACCTAATGATCTAGAGAAATTTTATTATATATAATATATGTATATAATAGACATGACATATTACATTAAATTGAAAAATAGGCATACAAAACAGTTGTATGATCCCAATTTTTAAAAATAACAATGTATGCATTTTTAAAAGATTAAAATGCAACAGAAACAGTGCTCCTACATGATTCTTTTACGTTTCTGTTTTCTAAATTTTTCACTGAGAGCAAATACTACTTTTACAGTATGACACGTAAACAAATGTACTAAATGAATAAAGTGTGGATAGAAATCCTTTAAGTAAGAGGCTCTGGTACGTGTGAGAGATACAAAGAGATTTCCACTTCATAACAACAACCACACAATGAGCACTTGGTATGCACCATGTGATGCTCTAAGAGCTCTCTTTGTGTAACTCACAAAAGCCATATGAGGCCAATACTTTTTTATGCCCATTTCACAGATGAGGAAAGAGCTGGATAGTCAGCAGATCCAGGCTGGTTCAAGGATCAAGGTAACATCATCTGTCTACTTACTCACTTGTCTGTTTGAATTTGGTTTTTCAAACACAGGTTGCTGCCAGCACAACTACATTCATTTTGTTTGGTAATGGGGCAGAGGAAGAAACTAGTGGGTCAGTATCGTTATGTGTTAGTTTCCATGGGATCCAATAAGTACTTTGTTTCCATTTCTCACTTTTAACCTTGGAAAGCATTTTGTTTACTCCTGCCCTGCTACTGTTTCACCCTAAAAATCACAGTGGGCACAATCAAGCAGGAGTTTCAACTCCACTCCACTCTATGGCCTCCCCAGCCCTTCCGGTGAAAGGAATCAGCAGGGCGGGAGAACGAACTGGCTCAGGTCCCGGCACGGGTGGTCCCATCCCACCGTGGTCCAGCCGGGAGACCTTCTGTATTTGCTCCATCTACAAAGTGAGCTATCTGTGTAGATCTCCACCAGCTCCTTTCGGAAAGCCACAGCTGGTGGGTGGTAGAGCTGAGCTCAACCTCTAGGTCTCAACTTTAAATCAGACTAATATTTAAGGTTCTTCTTCCTTCTGTGAAGGACAAGGTCACAGTATTTCTCCTCATGTTGTCTTATAACAAGCTCTGTTCACCAGTTAGGATTTCTAAATCAGCTGTCGTTCTGTTCACTCCTTGATGTGTCACATAAAGAGCCAACTGATGGCTTGGTGTCTGTGTGCATCTGCACCATTTGGAGGAATCATGGGTTTTGGAACACTCTGCGGATACCCAATGCAGCCACCTCTCCTCCCAGATTTCTTGATCATCTTTATTTTTTATTTTATTTTATTTTATTATGTTATGTTAGTCACCATACTTCATTAGTTTTTGATGTAGTGTTCCACGATTCATTGTTTTCATATAACACCCCGTGCTCCATGCGGTACGTGTCCTCCTTCATACCCATCACCAGGCTAACCCATCCCCCCACGCCCCTCCCCTCTAAAACCCTCAGCTTGTTTCGCAGAGTCCGCGGTCTCTCATGGTTCAACTCCCCCTCCGATCTCCCCCGCTTCATTTTTCCATTCCTTCTCCTAATGTCCTCCATGCTATTCCTTATGTGCCACAAATAAGTGAAGCCATGTGATAATTGACTTTCTCTGCTTGACTTATTTCACTCAGCATATTCTCCTCCAGTCCCATCCATGTTGATGCAAATGGTGGGTATTCATCCTTTCTGATGGCTGAGTAATATTCCATTGTATATATGGACCACATCTTCTCTAGCCATTCATCTGTTGAAAGGCATCTCAGCTCTTTCCACAGTTTGGCTATTGTGGACATTGCTGCTATGAACATGGGGGTGCATATGGCCCTTCTTTTCACTACATCTGTGTCTTTGGGGTTAATACCCAGTAGTGCAATTGCTGGGTCATAGGGTAGCTGTATTTTTCACTTTTTGAGGAACCTCCACACTGTTTTGCAAAGTGGCTGTACCAACTCGTATTCCCACCAACAGTGTAAGAGGGTTCCCCTTTCTCCACATCCTCTCCAACATTTGTTGTTTCTTGCCTTGTCAATTCTTGCCATTCTAACTGGTGTGAGGTGCTATCTCAATGTGGTATTGACTTGAATTTCCCTGATGGCTAATGATGTTGAACATTTTTTCATGTGTCTGTTAGCCATTCCTATGTCTTCTTTGGATCTATTTCTATATATAGTGTAGATATAGAGATACATATGGTATTTCTGTATACCAGTGACAAAGAGTTTCCAAATGAAATTTAAATAAATTATCAATACCATTTACATCAACGTGGACGCAACTAGAGGGTATGATGCTGAATGAAATAAGTCAGTCAGAGAAAGACAATTATCATATGGTTTCACTCATATGTGGAATATAAGAAACAGTGCAGAGGATCATAAAAGGGAGGGAAAACTGAAAGGAAAGAAATCAGAGAGGGAGACAAACCAAGAGATGCTTAACTATAGGAAACAAACTGAGGGATCCTGGAGGGGATGTGCAGTTGCGGGTTAGATAAATGGGTGATGGGCATTAAGGAGGGCACCCGATGTGATGAGCACTGGGTGTCATATGCAACTAATGATAGCTGAACTCTACATCTGAAACTAATGATGTACTATATGTTTGCTAATTGAATTAAAATTAAAAAAAATTTAAAAAGAACCTGGCTGGCCTCCCCTCCCCGGCCCAACTGCTCTGCCCCGGTTGCCGGGCACCGGCTGACCTCATAGGTGGAACTCTCCACAGGGTTCTGAGTGGTCAGTTGCGGCCACAGGACTCTGGCACTCGGAGACAGAGCTGTGGAGCCCGACGCAGCCATGGAGGGCCCCCCCTCGGCCGCCGGATCCACTTGCCAGCTGGTGTTGGAGCACCTGTGGGAGGCGCTGCTGCTGATTTCTGGAAGCTGGGGACACAGCCCGAGTCTCCCCGTGTTGCCCTGGGCGGTGCTCGTATGGACTGTGCTGCTGGTTCTCCTCGTGAAGAGACGACTCACTCGAAGAAGCGCGAAGGCGCTGGGCCACAGGGGCTCTGCCCGCCACGAAGTGTGTGGAGCCCGCCGTGAGGAGAGTGGCCCAAGCACACAAGCCGAGGCCGCCCTCAGGCCGCCCGCGGTGGTGGCCAGTCCTCCCTCGTTACAAGCCCTGTGCTTGTCGGCAATGAACGCAGACCTGAGCAGGCTGGTGCTTAGGGACACTGTCATCTCTCTGAGGAAGGCACTGAAGAGCCAGCCTCCCGACCTGCCCCAGGTCCCTGGGGAAAAACCCATCCTCAGAACATCGGAGAAGGATGGAGAACAGCTTCTGAGGAAAAGAACGAAGGATCGGAGTGAAAACACTCCTTTTCCAGAAGGACCCGAACCGCTCAACCAAGACGTTTCGAGATGGAGGCAGAAAGGGCAGGAGAAGGAGGGGGAAGAAAGGCTGGAGCCGTCGAAGGCATGCATGGAGCCGGTCCCGAAAGATCAAGCCAGCCAGTCCCCGTCCAGGGCCGGACCCGGGCTGCAGGCCGTCCCCCCGCCTGACCTCCCTGCAGAGCACGCCGGTGCCGGGACCCGGGGAGTCCAGCCAAAGAGGGGAGCAGGAAATGGCGATCAGCCCGCCCATCGGGCAGCAGTGGATCTGAAGGGCGTCCCTGACGATGCTGGCTGCCCTCGGTCCCCTCCAAGTCCCGAAGGGGAACAGCAACACAGAGCCAGACGACTGTGCGCAGAAAGGCGAGAGATGGCGGAGCTGACACGACAAATCCACAGCCTGCAAACCCAGGAAGCCTCTTTGCAGAAGGAAACTTCACAGCTGGACAGGGAGATTCAGCTGCTGAAGCTGAAACGTCAGAACCCCCTGGATGAACAGGACCAATACATCCTGCAACTTCACCAAAGAGTGTTCCAAGCGGAAGCTCAGTGCTTGGAAATGAAGAAGAAACTGGCCAGCGCGCACAGAGAAATGAACTTCGCGTGCCAGATTCGCAACCTCTACAAGAACATGGCCCAAGACCTGGGCAAGGAGCTGGAGAGAACCAGCTCCTACTATCGCAAGCTGGTCCTCTTCCATCACGAAAGAGTCACAAGGAGCTGGGTGGGAGCTGCGTCCAGAGAGAGGGAGTTCCAGGAGCTAAGGAAAGAGAATGATCACTTGAGGCGGATGCTAGCCGGTGTGGAGTCCAGCTGCCGGCCTGTCCTGAGGGACCCTCTGGGTCCTGCTGCTCCGCCCACAGCCCACGCAGGCTGGGGAGTGTCGGGGGGTCCCCGGGGTCATCTGGCCCCCAGGGGGGAGGGAAGGCCCACCGTGAGGGCCCCGGGACCCAGAGTCGCCTGCAGGGGTGACCAGGCTCAGGGCAGCCGGGCTCTGAGCCGCCACAGCCCGGCTCAGCATCTGCGCGGAGCTCCGTGAAGAACGTCTGATGGCTCTCTCTCTCTAGTGAAACGGCTACTATTTCGGAACTGACGCCACAGTGACTCTCCGCCGGATCGCGGTGTAACCCCATCGCGGACTGTGTAACTAGAGCTTCGTCCACATTGTCATGAAGACATAGCTTCCCTGCCGGACGCTTTAGAACTCTCTGCTGTAGGTACGGTGTTCGGATTGAAATTCATGCCACTGGGACTGAAGACATCCTCTATCGTGGACATGGATAGAGACTTTCAAACAAGACCATTTCTGTGCTCTAGGACTAGGGTTACAGTTCCGCAGAAATAACTCAGTATTTATGTGAATAAAATGTGATTGCCTTATAAAAAGAGAGAGAGAAAAAACTTAAACAAAACAACAACATCTCACTCAAACTGTATGAAATAGTTAGTGTAGTCCTAAATTCAAATTTTAGTCCTAAAACTCATATTTTAGTCGTCAATTCAAATTTTAGTCCTAAATTCAAATTTTAGTCTTAAATTCAAATTTTAGTCCTAAATTCACATTTGAGTCCTAAGTTCATATTTTAGTTCTGAATTCATATTTTAGTCCTAAATTCATAGCATTAGTTTAGTCTTAAATTTATAGATAGGAAAACTTAGGAATTTGCAACCATTTCTTCCTTGTTCTGCCATTTTTTTCTTCTTAGCCTTTGTTGTTTTGTTTAAGATACTGTTTGTTGTTTAACATTTATGAATTGTATGCAGTCAAAATACAAAGTTTTCTCCTGATAACAAGCATACACTCCCATGCACGTGGGCATGTGCACACGCACACACCCCAGGATGCAGAATCTAGACTACTGTAGTTGTTTTATGAGTACCTGAAAATGTAAAAATAGAATTGACCATTTTAAAAATTGCTTATAGATAAATAAATTACTGAAAGGAAAAAAACGTGTGTGTGCAATGTGTAAAGAGAGGACAGGCTCCTTGATGTTCTGCACAGAGAGCAGAGTGTCCCGATGGACCAGGGAAGATCCCAGGCAGGAGCGCTTCTCCCACACGGTGCGGAGGAGGAGGCCGGGGGACAGTCCCCAGCTGCAGCAGGGAAGAGGGCAGGACCAAGGAGGGGGCTCCCAGCCTCCAGCCACAGGGGGAGGCGGTCCCACCCCTGGGCCTGGAGGGAGGACAGGGAAGTGGCATCTGCTGAGCCCAGTGGGGGGCTGTCCCAGGAATGGGGCAAAGTGCCCCCCCTCTGCCATCCAGACCTCCATGGACTGCTGGGCAAGGAGGCAGCCCCCAGAGGGCCTGAGTGCAGGTAGGGGAGTCAGCCTCGGGCACAGGGCAGGCAGAAAAGGGTCCAGGAGCAATTTGGAGAAGGACGCGCACTCATGATTCTATTTGACCCAAAGTGTGCCTGTGTGTATTATTTGCTTTCATTCGCACCCACATTTGTAGTGAGTATCTCTGCAGCTTCGAAGATGTCTTTAGCGCTGTCCTGCAGCATGGGGTGGGGCCCGAGGAGCCCCAGGGCTTCCGTCCTAGTGGGGGCAAGGCCAGGGAATCAAGAACAAGGGCACAAGGAATAGCAATCTCTGCTCTGCAGAGAATTCCAGTAGGGTGATGACTACAGGGGTCAGGGGCCACAACCAGAGGGGACATTCAGGCTGAGATGAAGGTCACAGGAGGTAGTCTGGGAGAGCAGGGGGCAGAATGTTCCAGGCAGGGAGCACAGGAGTATAAAGGCCGAGGCAGGGCTGTGCTGCCGGGGCTGGGGAAACCGGGCACAGGCGACAGGGAAGGGGGCAGGCAGCAGGGCCCCTGCACAGAGCTCTCCCTCGTGCAGGGTAGAGACCCCCGGGGCGGGTGGAGACCTGGAGACAGGGGCTGGTGGCTGGGCACGGGTGTGATGTGTGTTCTGCACAGATCTGCGTGGCTTTGGGGACAAGGGAACGAGGGGAGGGGGAGACGGGGCTGGATTCTGGGAGGGGACTCACAGGGTCTGCATGGAGCACTGGGGGCTGGCACTGGGGTGGTCATCATGGAGATGGAGGGGGAGGACAGATCGGGGCTGTGTTGGGGCAGTTGGGGGGTCAGAGGAGAGGCAGGAAGAAAGACTCCCACCTTCTGTAAGATCGCTGTGTGTTGTCTGGGCGTCCTCAAGGAACCCTTAGAAAAATCTCTGCGTGGGGCCCTGAGGAGAGTCAGCAAGGCATGGACCCATTGCACGCAGTGGGGAGCCCGCTTTCTGAGGAGTGTGGCGTGGAGTAGGCCTGTCCATTCGGGCTCCCGCCAGGTTTCCACCGTCCCTGACGGCCCTCGTGAGCAGGTGGTCTCACCTCCCAGCTGCTCCCACAACAGGGACCCCAAGGGCAGCCTCAGGAGGGGCTGGAGTGCAGGGGGAGGATTTCCAAGGGGACGCACGTCCTACCTGATGGAGCCGACGCTGCTACCAGCGGGAACCACGACAAATACGACGTGTCCTCCCACAGAGTCACAGGCAGCAGGAGAGAGAGCCTCGGGGACTGGAAGTGCTCCTGAAGGGGGCATGTGCCCTCACTGCTGGGCCACTCCGGCTCTCTAACTGTCCCTGCTGCAGGCTGGGGTGGGGTGGCAGGGCAGGGGGCCTCTCCGGACGAGGAGGCCTCTGAGCTGAATACTGAGAGATGAGCAGGAGTCCCCGATGGTGCTTTCACAGTTTAAAGAGCATAGGAGTCCTTGGAGACCTTGTCACAGAACGATTCCGACTCCTCAGGATGTGGAGCTGAAACTCAGCACGGCCTCCACGTGAGCTCTATGTTGGGACCAGACATGGAGTAGCAAGGGTCCTTAGATGATGATGGGATAGGAGCGGGGGCAGTTGGCTGATACAGGGGATTTTCTGGCAGAAGGCACAGCACGGGCCAAACACAGGGCCGAAAACAGTCTAGTCTCAGGGAGCAAGGCGAGTTTGTGCGGTTAGCTTTCTGGAGTCCAGTGCCGATGGGCTCATAAGGGAATTCTACCAAACATTTAAAGACGAATTAACACCTATTTTTCTGAAGTGGTTTCAAAAAATAGAAATGAAAGGAAAACTTCCAAACTCATTCTATAAGGCCAGCATTACCTTGATCCCCAAATCAGACAAAGACCCCAACGAAAAGAATTTCAGACCAATATCCCTGATGAAAATGGATGCAAGACTGTTGAATCTCAGATCTGTACCTCTGAAACAAATCATGCAATATATCTTAAAAAAAAAAAAAAAGAAGAAGAAGGAGATAGCAGGAGGGGAAGAATGAAGGGGGGCAAATCGGTGGGGGAGACGAACCATGAGAGACGATGGACTCTGAAAAATAAACTGAGGGTTCTGGGGGGGAGGGGCGTGGGAGGATGGGTTAGCCTGGTGATGGGTATTAAAGAGGGCACGTTCTGCATGGAGCACTGGGTGTTATGCACAAACGATGAATCATGGAACACTACATCCAAAACTAATGATGTAATGTATGGTGATTAACATAACAATAAAAAATTAAAAAAAAAAAAAGAAAATGGGTGCAAAAATTCTGACCAAAATACTAGTCAATAGGATCCAACAGTACATTAAAAGGATTATTCACACAACCAGGTGGAATTTATTCCTGGGATGCAAGGGTGGTTCATCATCTACAAATCAATCAACCTGATGCATCACTTTAGTAAAAGAAAGGATAAGAACCATATGATCCTCTCAATAGATGCAGAAGCATTTGGCAAAGTACAGCATTCTTTCTTGATTAACACTCCTCACAGTGTAGGGATAGAGGGAACATACCTCAGTATCATAAAAGCCATCTATGAAAAGACCACTGAGAATATCATTCTCAAAGGGGAAAAACTGAGAGCTTTTCCCCTAAGGTCAAGAACACAGCAGGGACGTCCACTCTCACCACTGTTGTTCAACATAGTACTAGAAGTCCTAGGCTCAGCAATCAGACCACAACAACAACAAAATAATAAAAGGCATCTGAATTGGCAAAGAAGAAGTCAAACACTCACTCTCCACAGATGACATGATACTCTGTGTAGAAAACCCAAAAGACTCCACCGCCAAATTGCTAGAACTCATATAGGAATTCAGCAACGTGACAGGATATGAAATCAATGCACAGAAATCAGTTGGGTATGTGCTATGGTGAGCGCTGTGAATTGTATAAGACTGTTGAATCACAGACCTGTACCTCTGAAACAAATAATACATTATATGTTTTAAAAGAAGAAGAAGAAGAAGAAGAAGGTAGCAGGAAGGGAAAAATGAAGGGGGGGAGATCGGAGGGGGAGATGAACCGTGAGAGACTATGGACTCTGAGAAACAAAGTGAGAGTTCTAGAGGGGAGGGGGTGGGGGGATGAGTTAGCCGTGTGATGGGTATTAAAGAGGGCACGTACTGAATGGAGCACTGGGTGTTATACGCAAACAATGAATCATGGAACACTACATCAAAAACTGATGATGTAATGTATGGTGATTAACATAACATAATAAAAAAAAAGGAAACTGCAAATAAACCTAAATGTTTTGCTATCCAGCCTTTCCTGAACATAGATTGATATTAAATAAAGTGATCAATATGATTTTTTTAAAAATCAGTTGCATTTCTATACACTAACAATGAGACAGAAGAAAGAGAAATTAAGGAATTGATCCCATTTACAGTTGCACCAAAACCCATAAGACACCTAGGAATAAACCTAACCAAAGAGGAAAAGGATCTCTACTCGAAAAACTAAAGAACACTTATGAAAGAAATTGAGGAAGACACAAAGAAATGGAAAAATATGACATGTTCACGGATTTGAAGAAGAAATATTAGTTAAAATGTCTTATGCTACCCAGAGCAAGCTACACATTCAATGCAATCTCTATCAAAACGCCATTGACATTTTTCACAGAGCTGGAGCAAATAATCCCAAAATTTGTATGGACCAGAAAAGATCCAGAATAGCCAGAGGAATGTTGAAAAAGAAAACCAAAGCTGGTGGCATCACGGTTCTGGACTTCAAGCTCTCTGACAAAGCTGCAATCATCAAGACAGCATGGCACTGACACAAAAACAGCCAGACATCAATGGAACAGTATAGAGAACCCAGAAAGGGACCCTCAACTCTATTGTCAACTAATTTTCGACAAAGCAGGAAAGAAAATCCAAAAGAAAAAAAGTCTCTTCGACAAATGACGTTGGGATAATTGGACAGCCACACGGAGAAGAATGACACTGGACCATTTCCTTACACCATACACAAAGATAAACTCAAAATGGACGAGAGACCTAAATGGGAGACAGGAATCCATCAAAATCTTAGAGGAGAACACAGCAACAATCTCTTAGACCTCGGCTGCAGCAACTCTTGCTAGACACATCTCCAAAGGCAGGGAAACAAAAGCAAAAATGAACTATTGGGACTTCATCAAGATAAAAAGCTTTTGCCCGGCAAAGGAAACAGTCAGCAAAACCAAAAGGCAACCTATGGGATGGAAGGAGATATTTGCAAATAACTTATCAGATAAAGGGCTAATAACCAAAATCTATAAAGAACTTATCAAACTCAGCACCCAAAAAACCAAATAATCCAGTGAAGAAATCAGCAGAAGACATGAAGAGACATTTCTCGAAAGAAGACCTACAAATGGCCAACAGACACATGAACAAATGCTCCACATCACTCAGAATCAGGGAAATCCAAATCAAAACCTCAATGAGATACCACCTCACACCAGTCAGAATGGCTAAAATTAACAAGTCAGGAAATGGCAGATGTTGGCAAGGATGCAGAGAAAGGGGAACCCTCCTACACTGTTGGTGGGAAGGCAAGCTGGTGCAGCCAATCTGGAAAACAGTAGGGAGGTTCCTTAAAAAGTTAAAAATAGGGCTACCCTCTGACTCAGCAATTGCATTACTAGGTATTTACCCCAAAGATACAAAGATAGTGATCCGAAGGGGCACATACACCCCAATATTTATTGCAGCAATGCCCACCATAGCCAAACTGTAGAAAGAGCCCAAATGCCCCACGGATCCATGACAGATGAATGGATAAAGAAGATGTGGTATATGTACACCATGGAATATTACTCAGCCATCAAAAAGGATGATTGCTTACCATTTACATCACCGGGGATGGAACTGGAGGGTATTATGCTAAGCGAAATAAGTCAATGAGAGAAAGACAATTGTCGTATGGTTTCACTCATATGTGGAATGTAAGAAACAGCACAGAGGACCATAGGGGAAGGGAGAGAAAACTGAATGGGAAGTCACAGAGAAGAAGAAAAACCATCACAGACTCTTAACTATAGGAAATAAACTGAGGGTTGCTGGAGGTGGATGGAGTGATGGGGTAAATGGGGGATGGGCATTAAGTAGGGCATGTGATGTTATGAGCCCTGGGTGTTATATGAAACTGATGAATTATTGAGCTCTACATCTGAAACTAATGTTGTACTCTATGTTGGCTAATTAAATTTAAATTAAAAAAGGAAAAAACAAAGGAAAATAATTTAAATAAATCAATTATCAATGAAAATATCAAGTATTCAGGAATCTGCCCAAAAATATGCAAAACTTCTATAGGATAGACCAAAGGAAAACACCAAAAAGTTCAGAAAGACAACACACCATACATGGCTCTTAATTCACATCAGAAGAGGCAGAAAGACAGAGGGTATGGAATTTAAAATACAGTCACCTTTCCATGTAAAAACAAATGCAACTGGTCCCTGCCACAAAAACCCCATCGAGGTTTCCAAATTATCCAGATGTTACCTTCCCGATCTCTGGCCATTCTTGGTTTTGTTTGTTTGCTTGCTTCTTTGGTTGGTTGATCTTCTAGTTATAAAAACAGTTTCGGTTGTCAAGAAGACAGAAGCTAAAGAACAAGCTAACTGAATATCTGCCTTCTTGGTTGGTGTGCCTTGGAAAGTGAATGTGTGATGGACGAGAGCTGAAGTCACTGACAATGCCTCATCCATTCCGCCCTTAGCGAGCCCCATCATGATGGAGTTCAAGCCGTCTTGGGACGTTCTCTTATCCTTGAATTGAAATAGTTCGGGAGGCTGCAAGTCGAGATCAAAGTGTGGTGTCGTCAGGGTTGGTTCCTCCCGAGGGCCGTGAGGGAGAATGTGTTCCACTGTCTCTCCCAATTTCTGGGGCTTTGGTGGCAATCTTTGGCATCTATTGGCTTGTAGAAGCATCACCCCAGTCTCTGCCTGTATCCTCACATGGCGCTCTCCCTGTGTGTGCTTCAAATCATTCTTGTTTCCAAAAGATACCTAATGATCTAGAGAAATTTTATTATATATAATATATGTATATAATAGACATGACATATTACATTAAATTTAAAAATAGGCATACAAAACAGTTGTATGATCCCAATTTTTAAAAATAACAATGTATGCATTTTTAAAAGATTAAAATGCAACAGAAACAGTGCTCCTACATGATTCTTTTACGTTTCTGTTTTCTAAATTTTTCACTGAGAGCAAATACTACTTTTACAGTATGACACGTAAACAAATGTACTAAATGAATAAAGTGTGGATAGAAATCCTTTAAGTAAGAGGCTCTGGTACGTGTGAGAGATACAAAGAGATTTCCACTTCATAACAACAACCACACAAGGAGCACTTGGTATGCACCATGTGATGCTCTAAGAGCTCTCTTTGTGTAACTCACAAAAGCCATATGAGGCCAATACTTTTTTATGCCCATTTCACAGATGAGGAAAGAGCTGGATAGTCAGCAGATCCAGGCTGGTTCAAGGATCAAGGTAACATCATCTGTCTACTTGCTCACTTGTCTGTTGGAATTTGGTTTTTCAAACACAGGTTGCTGCCAGCACAACGACATTCATTTTGTTTGGTAATGGGGCAGAGGAAGAAACTAGTGGGTCAGTATCGTTATGTGTTAGTTTCCATGGGATCCAATAAGTACTTTGTTTCCATTTCTCACTTTTAACCTTGGAAAGCATTTTGTTTACTCCTGCCCTGCTACTGTTTCACCCTAAAAATCACAGTGGGCACAATCAAGCAGGAGTTTCAACTCCACTCCACTCTATGGCCTCCCCAGCCCTTCCGGTGAAAGGAATCAGCAGGGCGGGAGAACGAACTGGCTCAGGTCCCGGCACGGGTGGTCCCATCCCACCGTGGTCCAGCCGGGAGACCTTCTGTATTTGCTCCATCTACAAAGTGAGCTATCTGTGTAGATGTCCACCAGCTCCTTTCGGAAAGCCACAGCTGGTGGGTGGTAGAGCTGAGCTCAACCTCTAGGTCTCACCTTTAAATCAGACTAATATTTAAGGTTCTTCTTCCTTCTGTGAAGGACAAGGTCACAGTATTTCTCCTCATGTTGTCTTATAACAAGCTCTGTTCACCAGTTAGGATTTCTAAATCAGCTGTCGTTCTGTTCACTCCTTGATGTGTCACATAAAGAGCCAACTGATGGCTTGGTGTCTGTGTGCATCTGCACCATTTGGAGGAATCATGGGTTTTGGAACACTCTGCGGATACCCAATGCAGCCACCTCTCCTCCCAGATTTCTTGATCATCTTTATTTTTTATTTTATTTTATTTTATTATGTTATGTTAGTCACCATACTTCATTAGTTTTTGATGTAGTGTTCCACGATTCATTGTTTTCATATAACACCCCGTGCTCCATGCGGTACGTGTCCTCCTTCATACCCATCACCAGGCTAACCCATCCCCCCACGCCCCTCCCCTCTAAAACCCTCAGCTTGTTTCGCAGAGTCCGCGGTCTCTCATGGTTCAACTCCCCCTCCGATCTCCCCCGCTTCATTTTTCCATTCCTTCTCCTAATGTCCTCCATGCTATTCCTTATGTGCCACAAATAAGTGAAGCCATGTGATAATTGACTTTCTCTGCTTGACTTATTTCACTCAGCATATTCTCCTCCAGTCCCATCCATGTTGATGCAAATGGTGGGTATTCATCCTTTCTGATGGCTGAGTAATATTCCATTGTATATATGGACCACATCTTCTCTAGCCATTCATCTGTTGAAAGGCATCTCAGCTCTTTCCACAGTTTGGCTATTGTGGACATTGCTGCTATGAACATGGGGGTGCATATGGCCCTTCTTTTCACTACATCTGTGTCTTTGGGGTTAATACCCAGTAGTGCAATTGCTGGGTCATAGGGTAGCTGTATTTTTCACTTTTTGAGGAACCTCCACACTGTTTTGCAAAGTGGCTGTACCAACTCGTATTCCCACCAACAGTGTAAGAGGGTTCCCCTTTCTCCACATCCTCTCCAACATTTGTTGTTTCTTGCCTTGTCAATTCTTGCCATTCTAACTGGTGTGAGGTGCTATCTCAATGTGGTATTGACTTGAATTTCCCTGATGGCTAATGATGTTGAACATTTTTTCATGTGTCTGTTAGCCATTCCTATGTCTTCTTTGGATCTATTTCTATATATAGTGTAGATATAGAGATACATATGGTATTTCTGTATACCAGTGACAAAGAGTTTCCAAATGAAATTTAAATAAATTATCAATACCATTTACATCAACGTGGACGCAACTAGAGGGTATGATGCTGAATGAAATAAGTCAGTCAGAGAAAGACAATTATCATATGGTTTCACTCATATGTGGAATATAAGAAACAGTGCAGAGGATCATAAAAGGGAGGGAAAACTGAAAGGAAAGAAATCAGAGAGGGAGACAAACCAAGAGATGCTTAACTATAGGAAACAAACTGAGGGATCCTGGAGGGGATGTGCAGTTGCGGGTTAGATAAATGGGTGATGGGCATTAAGGAGGGCACCCGATGTGATGAGCACTGGGTGTCATATGCAACTAATGATAGCTGAACTCTACATCTGAAACTAATGATGTACTATATGTTTGCTAATTGAATTAAAATTAAAAAAAATTTAAAAAGAACCTGGCTGGCCTCCCCTCCCCGGCCCAACTGCTCTGCCCCGGTTGCCGGGCACCGGCTGACCTCATAGGTGGAACTCTCCACAGGGTTCTGAGTGGTCAGTTGCGGCCACAGGACTCTGGCACTCGGAGACAGAGCTGTGGAGCCCGACGCAGCCATGGAGGGCCCCCCCTCGGCCGCCGGATCCACTTGCCAGCTGGTGTTGGAGCACCTGTGGGAGGCGCTGCTGCTGATTTCTGGAAGCTGGGGACACAGCCCGAGTCTCCCCGTGTTGCCCTGGGCGGTGCTCGTATGGACTGTGCTGCTGGTTCTCCTCGTGAAGAGACGACTCACTCGAAGAAGCGCGAAGGCGCTGGGCCACAGGGGCTCTGCCCGCCACGAAGTGTGTGGAGCCCGCCGTGAGGAGGGTGGCCCAACCACACAAGCCGAGGCCGCCCTCAGGCCGCCCGCGGTGGTGGCCAGTCCTCCCTCGTTACAAGCCCTGTGCTTGTCGGCAATGAACGCAGACCTGAGCAGGCTGGTGCTTAGGGACACTGTCATCTCTCTGAGGAAGGCACTGAAGAGCCAGCCTCCCGACCTGCCCCAGGTCCCTGGGGAAAAACCCATCCTCAGAACATCGGAGAAGGATGGAGAACAGCTTCTGAGGAAAAGAACGAAGGATCGGAGTGAAAACACTCCTTTTCCAGAAGGACCCGAACCGCTCAACCAAGACGTTTCGAGATGGAGGCAGAAAGGGCAGGAGAAGGAGGGGGAAGAAAGGCTGGAGCCGTCGAAGGCATGCATGGAGCCGGTCCCGAAAGATCAAGCCAGCCAGTCCCCGTCCAGGGCCGGACCCGGGCTGCAGGCCGTCCCCCCGCCTGACCTCCCTGCAGAGCACGCCGGTGCCGGGACCCGGGGAGTCCAGCCAGAGAGGGGAGCAGGAAATGGCGATCAGCCCGCCCATCGGGCAGCAGTGGATCTGAAGGGCGTCCCTGACGATGCTGGCTGCCCTCGGTCCCCTCCAAGTCCCGAAGGGGAACAGCAACACAGAGCCAGACGACTGTGCGCAGAAAGGCGAGAGATGGCGGAGCTGACACGACAAATCCACAGCCTGCAAACCCAGGAAGCCCCTTTGCAGAAGGAAACTTCACAGCTGGACAGGGAGATTCAGCCGCTGAAGCTGAAACGTCAGAACCCCCTGGATGAACAGGACCAATACATCCTGCAACTTCACCAAAGAGTGTTCCAAGCGGAAGCTCAGTGCTTGGAAATGAAGAAGAAACTGGCCAGCGCGCACAGAGAAATGAACTTCGCGTGCCAGATTCGCAACCTCTACAAGAACATGGCCCAAGACCTGGGCAAGGAGCTGGAGAGAACCAGCTCCTACTATCGCAAGCTGGTCCTCTTCCATCACGAAAGAGTCACAAGGAGCTGGGTGGGAGCTGCGTCCAGAGAGAGGGAGTTCCAGGAGCTAAGGAAAGAGAATGATCGCTTGAGGCGGATGCTAGCCGGTGTGGAGTCCAGCTGCCGGCCTGTCCTGTGGGACCCTCTGGGTCCTGCTGCTCCGCCCACAGCCCACGCAGGCTGGGGAGTGTCGGGGGGTCCCCGGGGTCATCTGGCCCCCAGGGGGGAGGGAAGGCCCACCGTGAGGGCCCCGGGACCCAGAGTCGCCTGCAGGGGTGACCAGGCTCAGGGCAGCCGGGCTCTGAGCCGCCACAGCCCGGCTCAGCATCTGCGCGGAGCTCCGTGAAGAACGTCTGATGGCTCTCTCTCTAGTGAAACGGCTACTATTTCGGAACTGACGCCACAGTGACTCTCCGCCGGATCGCGGTGTAACCCCATCGCGGACTGTGTAACTAGAGCTTCGTCCACATTGTCATGAAGACATAGCTTCCCTGCCGGACGCTTTAGAACTCTCTGCTGTAGGTACGGTGTTCGGATTGAAATTCATGCCACTGGGACTGAAGACATCCTCTATCGTGGACATGGATAGAGACTTTCAAACAAGACCATTTCTGTGCTCTAGGACTAGGGTTACAGTTCCGCAGAAATAACTCAGTATTTATGTGAATAAAATGTGATTGCCTTATAAAAAGAGAGAGAGAAAAAACTTAAACAAAACAACAACATCTCACTCAAACTGTATGAAATAGTTAGTGTAGTCCTAAATTCAAATTTTAGTCCTAAAACTCATATTTTAGTCGTCAATTCAAATTTTAGTCCTAAATTCAAATTTTAGTCTTAAATTCAAATTTTAGTCCTAAATTCACATTTGAGTCCTAAGTTCATATTTTAGTTCTGAATTCATATTTTAGTCCTAAATTCATAGCATTAGTTTAGTCTTAAATTTATAGATAGGAAAACTTAGGAATTTGCAACCATTTCTTCCTTGTTCTGCCATTTTTTTCTTCTTAGCCTTTGTTGTTTTGTTTAAGATACTGTTTGTTGTTTAACATTTATGAATTGTATGCAGTCAAAATACAAAGTTTTCTCCTGATAACAAGCATACACTCCCATGCACGTGGGCATGTGCACACGCACACACCCCAGGATGCAGAATCTAGACTACTGTAGTTGTTTTATGAGTACCTGAAAATGTAAAAATAGAATTGACCATTTTAAAAATTGCTTATAGATAAATAAATTACTGAAAGGAAAAAAACGTGTGTGTGCAATGTGTAAAGAGAGGACAGGCTCCTTGATGTTCTGCACAGAGAGCAGAGTGTCCCGATGGACCAGGGAAGATCCCAGGCAGGAGCGCTTCTCCCACACGGTGCGGAGGAGGAGGCCGGGGGACAGTCCCCAGCTGCAGCAGGGAAGAGGGCAGGACCAAGGAGGGGGCTCCCAGCCTCCAGCCACAGGGGGAGGCGGTCCCACCCCTGGGCCTGGAGGGAGGACAGGGAAGTGGCATCTGCTGAGCCCAGTGGGGGGCTGTCCCAGGAATGGGGCAAAGTGCCCCCCCTCTGCCATCCAGACCTCCATGGACTGCTGGGCAAGGAGGCAGCCCCCAGAGGGCCTGAGTGCAGGTAGGGGAGTCAGCCTCGGGCACAGGGCAGGCAGAAAAGGGTCCAGGAGCAATTTGGAGAAGGACGCGCACTCATGATTCTATTTGACCCAAAGTGTGCCTGTGTGTATTATTTGCTTTCATTCGCACCCACATTTGTAGTGAGTATCTCTGCAGCTTCGAAGATGTCTTTAGCGCTGTCCTGCAGCATGGGGTGGGGCCCGAGGAGCCCCAGGGCTTCCGTCCTAGTGGGAGCAAGGCCAGGGAATCAAGAACAAGGGCACAAGGAATAGCAATCTCTGCTCTGCAGAGAATTCCAGTAGGGTGATGACTACAGGGGTCAGGGGCCACAACCAGAGGGGACATTCAGGCTGAGATGAAGGTCACAGGAGGTAGTCTGGGAGAGCAGGGGGCAGAATGTTCCAGGCAGGGAGCACAGGAGTATAAAGGCCGAGGCAGGGCTGTGCTGCCGGGGCTGGGGAAACCGGGCACAGGCGACAGGGAAGGGGGCAGGCAGCAGGGCCCCTGCACAGAGCTCTCCCTCGTGCAGGGTAGAGACCCCCGGGGCGGGTGGAGACCTGGAGACAGGGGCTGGTGGCTGGGCACGGGTGTGATGTGTGTTCTGCACAGATCTGCGTGGCTTTGGGGACAAGGGAACGAGGGGAGGGGGAGACGGGGCTGGATTCTGGGAGGGGACTCACAGGGTCTGCATGGAGCACTGGGGGCTGGCACTGGGGTGGTCATCATGGAGATGGAGGGGGAGGACAGATCGGGGCTGTGTTGGGGCAGTTGGGGGGTCAGAGGAGAGGCAGGAAGAAAGACTCCCACCTTCTGTAAGATCGCTGTGTGTTGTCTGGGCGTCCTCAAGGAACCCTTAGAAAAATCTCTGCGTGGGGCCCTGAGGAGAGTCAGCAAGGCATGGACCCATTGCACGCAGTGGGGAGCCCGCTTTCTGAGGAGTGTGGCGTGGAGTAGGCCTGTCCATTCGGGCTCCCGCCA
This sequence comes from Halichoerus grypus, assembly GCF_964656455.1. Lineage (NCBI taxonomy): Eukaryota > Metazoa > Chordata > Mammalia > Carnivora > Phocidae > Halichoerus > Halichoerus grypus. The sequence goes on from NC_135712.1 coordinate 7,563,119, forward strand.
GGTTTCCACCGTCCCTGACGGCCCTCGTGAGCAGGTGGTCTCACCTCCCAGCTGCTCCCACAACAGGGACCCCAAGGGCAGCCTCAGGAGGGGCTGGAGTGCAGGGGGAGGATTTCCAAGGGGACGCACGTCCTACCTGATGGAGCCGACGCTGCTACCAGCGGGAACCACGACAAATACGACGTGTCCTCCCACAGAGTCACAGGCAGCAGGAGAGAGAGCCTCGGGGACTGGAAGTGCTCCTGAAGGGGGCATGTGCCCTCACTGCTGGGCCACTCCGGCTCTCTAACTGTCCCTGCTGCAGGCTGGGGTGGGGTGGCAGGGCAGGGGGCCTCTCCGGACGAGGAGGCCTCTGAGCTGAATACTGAGAGATGAGCAGGAGTCCCCGATGGTGCTTTCACAGTTTAAAGAGCATAGGAGTCCTTGGAGACCTTGTCACAGAACGATTCCGACTCCTCAGGATGTGGAGCTGAAACTCAGCACGGCCTCCACGTGAGCTCTATGTTGGGACCAGACATGGAGTAGCAAGGGTCCTTAGATGATGATGGGATAGGAGCGGGGGCAGTTGGCTGATACAGGGGATTTTCTGGCAGAAGGCACAGCACGGGCCAAACACAGGGCCGAAAACAGTCTAGTCTCAGGGAGCAAGGCGAGTTTGTGCGGTTAGCTTTCTGGAGTCCAGTGCCGATTGGCTCATAAGGGAATTCTACCAAACATTTAAAGACGAATTAACACCTATTTTTCTGAAGTGGTTTCAAAAAATAGAAATGAAAGGAAAACTTCCAAACTCATTCTATAAGGCCAGCATTACCTTGATCCCCAAATCAGACAAAGACCCCAACGAAAAGAATTTCAGACCAATATCCCTGATGAAAATGGATGCAAGACTGTTGAATCTCAGATCTGTACCTCTGAAACAAATCATGCAATATATCTTAAAAAAAAAAAAAAAGAAGAAGAAGGAGATAGCAGGAGGGGAAGAATGAAGGGGGGCAAATCGGTGGGGGAGACGAACCATGAGAGACGATGGACTCTGAAAAATAAACTGAGGGTTCTGGGGGGGAGGGGCGTGGGAGGATGGGTTAGCCTGGTGATGGGTATTAAAGAGGGCACGTTCTGCATGGAGCACTGGGTGTTATGCACAAACGATGAATCATGGAACACTACATCCAAAACTAATGATGTAATGTATGGTGATTAACATAACAATAAAAAATTAAAAAAAAAAAAAGAAAATGGGTGCAAAAATTCTGACCAAAATACTAGTCAATAGGATCCAACAGTACATTAAAAGGATTATTCACACAACCAGGTGGAATTTATTCCTGGGATGCAAGGGTGGTTCATCATCTACAAATCAATCAACCTGATGCATCACTTTAGTAAAAGAAAGGATAAGAACCATATGATCCTCTCAATAGATGCAGAAGCATTTGGCAAAGTACAGCATTCTTTCTTGATTAACACTCCTCACAGTGTAGGGATAGAGGGAACATACCTCAGTATCATAAAAGCCATCTATGAAAAGACCACTGAGAATATCATTCTCAAAGGGGAAAAACTGAGAGCTTTTCCCCTAAGGTCAAGAACACAGCAGGGACGTCCACTCTCACCACTGTTGTTCAACATAGTACTAGAAGTCCTAGGCTCAGCAATCAGACCACAACAACAACAAAATAATAAAAGGCATCTGAATTGGCAAAGAAGAAGTCAAACACTCACTCTCCACAGATGACATGATACTCTGTGTAGAAAACCCAAAAGACTCCACCGCCAAATTGCTAGAACTCATATAGGAATTCAGCAACGTGACAGGATATGAAATCAATGCACAGAAATCAGTTGGGTATGTGCTATGGTGAGCGCTGTGAATTGTATAAGACTGTTGAATCACAGACCTGTACCTCTGAAACAAATAATACATTATATGTTTTAAAAGAAGAAGAAGAAGAAGAAGAAGGTAGCAGGAAGGGAAAAATGAAGGGGGGGAGATCGGAGGGGGAGATGAACCGTGAGAGACTATGGACTCTGAGAAACAAAGTGAGAGTTCTAGAGGGGAGGGGGTGGGGGGATGAGTTAGCCGTGTGATGGGTATTAAAGAGGGCACGTACTGAATGGAGCACTGGGTGTTATACGCAAACAATGAATCATGGAACACTACATCAAAAACTGATGATGTAATGTATGGTGATTAACATAACATAATAAAAAAAAAGGAAACTGCAAATAAACCTAAATGTTTTGCTATCCAGCCTTTCCTGAACATAGATTGATATTAAATAAAGTGATCAATATGATTTTTTTAAAAATCAGTTGCATTTCTATACACTAACAATGAGACAGAAGAAAGAGAAATTAAGGAATTGATCCCATTTACAGTTGCACCAAAACCCATAAGACACCTAGGAATAAACCTAACCAAAGAGGAAAAGGATCTCTACTCGAAAAACTAAAGAACACTTTTGAAAGAAATTGAGGAAGACACAAAGAAATGGAAAAATATGACATGTTCACGGATTTGAAGAAGAAATATTAGTTAAAATCTCTTACGCTACCCAGAGCAAGCTACACATTCAATGCAATCTCTATCAAAACGCCATTGACATTTTTCACAGAGCTGGAGCAAATAATCCCAAAATTTGTATGGACCAGAAAAGATCCAGAATAGCCAGGGGAATGTTGAAAAAGAAAACCAAAGCTGGTGGCATCACGATTCTGGACTTCAAGCTCTCTGACAAAGCTGCAATCATCAAGACAGCATGGCACTGACACAAAAACAGCCAGACATCAATGGAACAGTATAGAGAACCCAGAAAGGGACCCTCAACTCTATTGTCAACTAATTTTCGACAAAGCAGGAAAGAAAATCCAAAAGAAAAAAAGTCTCTTCGACAAATGACGTTGGGATAATTGGACAGCCACACGGAGAAGAATGACACTGGACCATTTCCTTACACCATACACAAAGATAAACTCAAAATGGACGAGAGACCTAAATGGGAGACAGGAATCCATCAAAATCTTAGAGGAGAACACAGCAACAATCTCTTAGACCTCGGCTGCAGCAACTCTTGCTAGACACATCTCCAAAGGCAGGGAAACAAAAGCAAAAATGAACTATTGGGACTTCATCAAGATAAAAAGCTTTTGCCCGGCAAAGGAAACAGTCAGCAAAACCAAAAGGCAACCTATGGGATGGAAGGAGATATTTGCAAATAACTTATCAGATAAAGGGCTAATAACCAAAATCTATAAAGAACTTATCAAACTCAGCACCCAAAAAACCAAATAATCCAGTGAAGAAATCAGCAGAAGACATGAAGAGACATTTCTCGAAAGAAGACCTACAAATGGCCAACAGACACATGAACAAATGCTCCACATCACTCAGAATCAGGGAAATCCAAATCAAAACCTCAATGAGATACCACCTCACACCAGTCAGAATGGCTAAAATTAACAAGTCAGGAAATGGCAGATGTTGGCAAGGATGCAGAGAAAGGGGAACCCTCCTACACTGTTGGTGGGAAGGCAAGCTGGTGCAGCCAATCTGGAAAACAGTAGGGAGGTTCCTTAAAAAGTTAAAAATAGGGCTACCCTCTGACTCAGCAATTGCATTACTAGGTATTTACCCCAAAGATACAAAGATAGTGATCCGAAGGGGCACATACACCCCAATATTTATTGCAGCAATGCCCACCATAGCCAAACTGTAGAAAGAGCCCAAATGCCCCACGGATCCATGACAGATGAATGGATAAAGAAGATGTGGTATATGTACACCATGGAATATTACTCAGCCATCAAAAAGGATGATTGCTTACCATTTACATCACCGGGGATGGAACTGGAGGGTATTATGCTAAGCGAAATAAGTCAATGAGAGAAAGACAATTGTCGTATGGTTTCACTCATATGTGGAATGTAAGAAACAGCACAGAGGACCATAGGGGAAGGGAGAGAAAACTGAATGGGAAGTCACAGAGAAGAAGAAAAACCATCACAGACTCTTAACTATAGGAAATAAACTGAGGGTTGCTGGAGGTGGATGGAGTGATGGGGTAAATGGGGGATGGGCATTAAGTAGGGCATGTGATGTTATGAGCCCTGGGTGTTATATGAAACTGATGAATTATTGAGCTCTACATCTGAAACTAATGTTGTACTCTATGTTGGCTAATTAAATTTAAATTAAAAAAGGAAAAAACAAAGGAAAATAATTTAAATAAATCAATTATCAATGAAAATATCAAGTATTCAGGAATCTGCCCAAAAATATGCAAAACTTCTATAGGATAGACCAATGGAAAACACCAAAAAGTTCAGAAAGACAACACACCATACATGGCTCTTAATTCACATCAGAAGAGGCAGAAAGACAGAGGGTATGGAATTTAAAATACAGTCACCTTTCCATGTAAAAACAAATGCAACTGGTCCCTGCCACAAAAACCCCATCGAGGTTTCCAAATTATCCAGATGTTACCTTCCCGATCTCTGGCCATTCTTGGTTTTGTTTGTTTGCTTGCTTCTTTGGTTGGTTGATCTTCTAGTTATAAAAACAGTTTCGGTTGTCAAGAAGACAGAAGCTAAAGAACAAGCTAACTGAATATCTGCCTTCTTGGTTGGTGTGCCTTGGAAAGTGAATGTGTGATGGACGAGAGCTGAAGTCACTGACAATGCCTCATCCATTCCGCCCTTAGCGAGCCCCATCATGATGGAGTTCAAGCCGTCTTGGGATGTTCTCTTATCCTTGAATTGAAATAGTTCGGGAGGCTGCAAGTCGAGATCAAAGTGTGGTGTCGTCAGGGTTGGTTCCTCCTGAGGGCCGTGAGGGAGAATGTGTTCCACTGTCTCTCCCAATTTCTGGGGCTTTGGTGGCAATCTTTGGCATCTATTGGCTTGTAGAAGCATCACCCCAGTCTCTGCCTGTATCCTCACATGGCGCTCTCCCTGTGTGTGCTTCAAATCATTCTTGTTTCCAAAAGATACCTAATGATCTAGAGAAATTTTATTATATATAATATATGTATATAATAGACATGACATATTACATTAAATTTAAAAATAGGCATACAAAACAGTTGTATGATCCCAATTTTTAAAAATAACAATGTATGCATTTTTAAAAGATTAAAATGCAACAGAAACAGTGCTCCTACATGATTCTTTTACGTTTCTGTTTTCTAAATTTTTCACTGAGAGCAAATACTACTTTTACAGTATGACACGTAAACAAATGTACTAAATGAATAAAGTGTGGATAGAAATCCTTTAAGTAAGAGGCTCTGGTACGTGTGAGAGATACAAAGAGATTTCCACTTCATAACAACAACCACACAAGGAGCACTTGGTATGCACCATGTGATGCTCTAAGAGCTCTCTTTGTGTAACTCACAAAAGCCATATGAGGCCAATACTTTTTTATGCCCATTTCACAGATGAGGAAAGAGCTGGATAGTCAGCAGATCCAGGCTGGTTCAAGGATCAAGGTAACATCATCTGTCTACTTGCTCACTTGTCTGTTGGAATTTGGTTTTTCAAACACAGGTTGCTGCCAGCACAACGACATTCATTTTGTTTGGTAATGGGGCAGAGGAAGAAACTAGTGGGTCAGTATCGTTATGTGTTAGTTTCCATGGGATCCAATAAGTACTTTGTTTCCATTTTTCACTTTTAACCTTGGAAAGCATTTTGTTTACTCCTGCCCTGCTACTGTTTCACCCTAAAAATCACAGTGGGCACAATCAAGCAGGAGTTTCAACTCCACTCCACTCTATGGCCTCCCCAGCCCTTCCGGTGAAAGGAATCAGCAGGGCGGGAGAACGAACTGGCTCAGGTCCCGGCACGGGTGGTCCCATCCCACCGTGGTCCAGCCGGGAGACCTTCTGTATTTGCTCCATCTACAAAGTGAGCTATCTGTGTAGATCTCCACCAGCTCCTTTCGGAAAGCCACAGCTGGTGGGTGGTAGAGCTGAGCTCAACCTCTAGGTCTCACCTTTAAATCAGACTAATATTTAAGGTTCTTCTTCCTTCTGTGAAGGACAAGGTCACAGTATTTCTCCTCATGTTGTCTTATAACAAGCTCTGTTCACCAGTTAGGATTTCTAAATCAGCTGTCGTTCTGTTCACTCCTTGATGTGTCACATAAAGAGCCAACTGATGGCTTGGTGTCTGTGTGCATCTGCACCATTTGGAGGAATCATGGGTTTTGGAACACTCTGCGGATACCCAATGCAGCCACCTCTCCTCCCAGATTTCTTGATCATCTTTATTTTTTATTTTATTTTATTTTATTATGTTATGTTAGTCACCATACTTCATTAGTTTTTGATGTAGTGTTCCACGATTCATTGTTTTCATATAACACCCCGTGCTCCATGCGGTACGTGTCCTCCTTCATACCCATCACCAGGCTAACCCATCCCCCCACGCCCCTCCCCTCTAAAACCCTCAGCTTGTTTCGCAGAGTCCGCGGTCTCTCATGGTTCAACTCCCCCTCCGATCTCCCCCGCTTCATTTTTCCATTCCTTCTCCTAATGTCCTCCATGCTATTCCTTATGTGCCACAAATAAGTGAAGCCATGTGATAATTGACTTTCTCTGCTTGACTTATTTCACTCAGCATATTCTCCTCCAGTCCCATCCATGTTGATGCAAATGGTGGGTATTCATCCTTTCTGATGGCTGAGTAATATTCCATTGTATATATGGACCACATCTTCTCTAGCCATTCATCTGTTGAAAGGCATCTCAGCTCTTTCCACAGTTTGGCTATTGTGGACATTGCTGCTATGAACATGGGGGTGCATATGGCCCTTCTTTTCACTACATCTGTGTCTTTGGGGTTAATACCCAGTAGTGCAATTGCTGGGTCATAGGGTAGCTGTATTTTTCACTTTTTGAGGAACCTCCACACTGTTTTGCAAAGTGGCTGTACCAACTCGTATTCCCACCAACAGTGTAAGAGGGTTCCCCTTTCTCCACATCCTCTCCAACATTTGTTGTTTCTTGCCTTGTCAATTCTTGCCATTCTAACTGGTGTGAGGTGCTATCTCAATGTGGTATTGACTTGAATTTCCCTGATGGCTAATGATGTTGAACATTTTTTCATGTGTCTGTTAGCCATTCCTATGTCTTCTTTGGATCTATTTCTATATATAGTGTAGATATAGAGATACATATGGTATTTCTGTATACCAGTGACAAAGAGTTTCCAAATGAAATTTAAATAAATTATCAATACCATTTACATCAACGTGGACGCAACTAGAGGGTATGATGCTGAATGAAATAAGTCAGTCAGAGAAAGACAATTATCATATGGTTTCACTCATATGTGGAATATAAGAAACAGTGCAGAGGATCATAAAAGGGAGGGAAAACTGAAAGGAAAGAAATCAGAGAGGGAGACAAACCAAGAGATGCTTAACTATAGGAAACAAACTGAGGGATCCTGGAGGGGATGTGCAGTTGCGGGTTAGATAAATGGGTGATGGGCATTAAGGAGGGCACCCGATGTGATGAGCACTGGGTGTCATATGCAACTAATGATAGCTGAACTCTACATCTGAAACTAATGATGTACTATATGTTTGCTAATTGAATTAAAATTAAAAAAAATTTAAAAAGAACCTGGCTGGCCTCCCCTCCCCGGCCCAACTGCTCTGCCCCGGTTGCCGGGCACCGGCTGACCTCATAGGTGGAACTCTCCACAGGGTTCTGAGTGGTCAGTTGCGGCCACAGGACTCTGGCACTCGGAGACAGAGCTGTGGAGCCCGACGCAGCCATGGAGGGCCCCCCCTCGGCCGCCGGATCCACTTGCCAGCTGGTGTTGGAGCACCTGTGGGAGGCGCTGCTGCTGATTTCTGGAAGCTGGGGACACAGCCCGAGTCTCCCCGTGTTGCCCTGGGCGGTGCTCGTATGGACTGTGCTGCTGGTTCTCCTCGTGAAGAGACGACTCACTCGAAGAAGCGCGAAGGCGCTGGGCCACAGGGGCTCTGCCCGCCACGAAGTGTGTGGAGCCCGCCGTGAGGAGGGTGGCCCAACCACACAAGCCGAGGCCGCCCTCAGGCCGCCCGCGGTGGTGGCCAGTCCTCCCTCGTTACAAGCCCTGTGCTTGTCGGCAATGAACGCAGACCTGAGCAGGCTGGTGCTTAGGGACACTGTCATCTCTCTGAGGAAGGCACTGAAGAGCCAGCCTCCCGACCTGCCCCAGGTCCCTGGGGAAAAACCCATCCTCAGAACATCGGAGAAGGATGGAGAACAGCTTCTGAGGAAAAGAACGAAGGATCGGAGTGAAAACACTCCTTTTCCAGAAGGACCCGAACCGCTCAACCAAGACGTTTCGAGATGGAGGCAGAAAGGGCAGGAGAAGGAGGGGGAAGAAAGGCTGGAGCCGTCGAAGGCATGCATGGAGCCGGTCCCGAAAGATCAAGCCAGCCAGTCCCCGTCCAGGGCCGGACCCGGGCTGCAGGCCGTCCCCCCGCCTGACCTCCCTGCAGAGCACGCCGGTGCCGGGACCCGGGGAGTCCAGCCAGAGAGGGGAGCAGGAAATGGCGATCAGCCCGCCCATCGGGCAGCAGTGGATCTGAAGGGCGTCCCTGACGATGCTGGCTGCCCTCGGTCCCCTCCAAGTCCCGAAGGGGAACAGCAACACAGAGCCAGACGACTGTGCGCAGAAAGGCGAGAGATGGCGGAGCTGACACGACAAATCCACAGCCTGCAAACCCAGGAAGCCCCTTTGCAGAAGGAAACTTCACAGCTGGACAGGGAGATTCAGCCGCTGAAGCTGAAACGTCAGAACCCCCTGGATGAACAGGACCAATACATCCTGCAACTTCACCAAAGAGTGTTCCAAGCGGAAGCTCAGTGCTTGGAAATGAAGAAGAAACTGGCCAGCGCGCACAGAGAAATGAACTTCGCGTGCCAGATTCGCAACCTCTACAAGAACATGGCCCAAGACCTGGGCAAGGAGCTGGAGAGAACCAGCTCCTACTATCGCAAGCTGGTCCTCTTCCATCACGAAAGAGTCACAAGGAGCTGGGTGGGAGCTGCGCCCAGAGAGAGGGAGTTCCAGGAGCTAAGGAAAGAGAATGATCGCTTGAGGCGGATGCTAGCCGGTGTGGAGTCCAGCTGCCGGCCTGTCCTGAGGGACCCTCTGGGTCCTGCTGCTCCGCCCACAGCCCACGCAGGCTGGGGAGTGTCGGGGGGTCCCCGGGGTCATCTGGCCCCCAGGGGGGAGGGAAGGCCCACCGTGAGGGCCCCGGGACCCGGAGTCGCCTGCAGGGGTGACCGGGCTCAGGGCAGCTGGGGCTCTGAGCCGCCACAGCCCGGCTCAGCATCTGCGCGGAGCTCCGTGAAGAACGTCTGATGGCTCTCTCTCTAGTGAAACGGCTACTATTTCGGAACTGACGCCACAGTGACTCTCCGCCGGATCGCGGTGTAACCCCATCGCGGACTGTGTAACTAGAGCTTCGTCCACATTGTCATGAAGACATAGCTTCCCTGCCGGACGCTTTAGAACTCTCTGCTGTAGGTACGGTGTTCGGATTGAAATTCATGCCACTGGGACTGAAGACATCCTCTATCGTGGACATGGATAGAGACTTTCAAACAAGACCATTTCTGTGCTCTAGGACTAGGGTTACAGTTCCGCAGAAATAACTCAGTATTTATGTGAATAAAATGTGATTGCCTTATAAAAAGATAGAGAGAAAAAACTTAAACAAAACAACAACATCTCACTCAAACTGTATGAAATAGTTAGTGTAGTCCTAAATTCAAATTTTAGTCCTAAAACTCATATTTTAGTCGTCAATTCAAATTTTAGTCCTAAATTCAAATTTTAGTCTTAAATTCAAATTTTAGTCCTAAATTCACATTTGAGTCCTAAGTTCATATTTTAGTTCTGAATTCATATTTTAGTCCTAAATTCATAGCATTAGTTTAGTCTTAAATTTATAGATAGGAAAACTTAGGAATTTGCAACCATTTCTTCCTTGTTCTGCCATTTTTTTCTTCTTAGCCTTTGTTGTTTTGTTTAAGATACTGTTTGTTGTTTAACATTTATGAATTGTATGCAGTCAAAATACAAAGTTTTCTCCTGATAACAAGCATACACTCCCATGCACGTGGGCATGTGCACACGCACACACCCCAGGATGCAGAATCTAGACTACTGTAGTTGTTTTATGAGTACCTGAAAATGTAAAAATAGAATTGACCATTTTAAAAATTGCTTATAGATAAATAAATTACTGAAAGGAAAAAAACGTGTGTGTGCAATGTGTAAAGAGAGGACAGGCTCCTTGATGTTCTGCACAGAGAGCAGAGTGTCCCGATGGACCAGGGAAGATCCCAGGCAGGAGCGCTTCTCCCACACGGTGCGGAGGAGGAGGCCGGGGGACAGTCCCCAGCTGCAGCAGGGAAGAGGGCAGGACCAAGGAGGGGGCTCCCAGCCTCCAGCCACAGGGGGAGGCGGTCCCACCCCTGGGCCTGGAGGGAGGACAGGGAAGTGGCATCTGCTGAGCCCAGTGGGGGGCTGTCCCAGGAATGGGGCAAAGTGCCCCCCCTCTGCCATCCAGACCGCCATGGACTGCTGGGCAAGGAGGCAGCCCCCAGAGGGCCTGAGTGCAGGTAGGGGAGTCAGCCTCGGGCACAGGGCAGGCAGAAAAGGGTCCAGGAGCAATTTGGAGAAGGACGCGCACTCATGATTCTATTTGACCCAAAGTGTGCCTGTGTGTATTATTTGCTTTCATTCGCACCCACATTTGTAGTGAGTATCTCTGCAGCTTCGAAGATGTCTTTAGCGCTGTCCTGCAGCATGGGGTGGGGCCCGAGGAGCCCCAGGGCTTCCGTCCTAGTGGGAGCAAGGCCAGGGAATCAAGAACAAGGGCACAAGGAATAGCAATCTCTGCTCTGCAGAGAATTCCAGTAGGGTGATGACTACAGGGGTCAGGGGCCACAACCAGAGGGGACATTCAGGCTGAGATGAAGGTCACAGGAGGTAGTCTGGGAGAGCAGGGGGCAGAATGTTCCAGGCAGGGAGCACAGGAGTATAAAGGCCGAGGCAGGGCTGTGCTGCCGGGGCTGGGGAAACCGGGCACAGGTGACAGGGAAGGGGGCAGGCAGCAGGGCCCCTGCACAGAGCTCTCCCTCGTGCAGGGTAGAGACCCCCGGGGCGGGTGGAGACCTGGAGACAGGGGCTGGTGGCTGGGCACGGGTGTGATGTGTGTTCTGCACAGATCTGCGTGGCTTAGGGGACAAGGGAACGAGGGGAGGGGGAGACGGGGCTGGATTCTGGGAGGGGACTCACAGGGTCTGCATGGAGCACTGGGGGCTGGCACTGGGGTGGTCATCATGGAGATGGAGGGGGAGGACAGATCGGGGCTGTGTTGGGGCAGTTGGGGGGTCAGAGGAGAGGCAGGAAGAAAGACTCCCACCTTCTGTAAGATCGCTGTGTGTTGTCTGGGCGTCCTCAAGGAACCCTTAGAAAAATCTCTGCGTGGGGCCCTGAGGAGAGTCAGCAAGGCATGGACCCATTGCACGCAGTGGGGAGCCCGCTTTCTGAGGAGTGTGGCGTGGAGTAGGCCTGTCCATTCGGGCTCCCGCCAGGTTTCCACCGTCCCTGACGGCCCTCGTGAGCAGGTGGTCTCACCTCCCAGCTGCTCCCACAACAGGGACCCCAAGGGCAGCCTCAGGAGGGGCTGGAGTGCAGGGGGAGGATTTCCAAGGGGACGCACGTCCTACCTGATGGAGCCGACGCTGCTACCAGCGGGAACCACGACAAATACGACGTGTCCTCCCACAGAGTCACAGGCAGCAGGAGAGAGAGCCTCGGGGACTGGAAGTGCTCCTGAAGGGGGCATGTGCCCTCACTGCTGGGCCACTCCGGCTCTCTAACTGTCCCTGCTGCAGGCTGGGGTGGGGTGGCAGGGCAGGGGGCCTCTCCGGACGAGGAGGCCTCTGAGCTGAATACTGAGAGATGAGCAGGAGTCCCCGATGGTGCTTTCACAGTTTAAAGAGCATAGGAGTCCTTGGAGACCTTGTCACAGAACGATTCCGACTCCTCAGGATGTGGAGCTGAAACTCAGCACGGCCTCCACGTGAGCTCTATGTTGGGACCAGACATGGAGTAGCAAGGGTCCTTAGATGATGATGGGATAGGAGCGGGGGCAGTTGGCTGATACAGGGGATTTTCTGGCAGAAGGCACAGCACGGGCCAAACACAGGGCCGAAAACAGTCTAGTCTCAGGGAGCAAGGCGAGTTTGTGCGGTTAGCTTTCTGGAGTCCAGTGCCGATTGGCTCATAAGGGAATTCTACCAAACATTTAAAGACGAATTAACACCTATTTTTCTGAAGTGGTTTCAAAAAATAGAAATGAAAGGAAAACTTCCAAACTCATTCTATAAGGCCAGCATTACCTTGATCCCCAAATCAGACAAAGACCCCAACGAAAAGAATTTCAGACCAATATCCCTGATGAAAATGGATGCAAGACTGTTGAATCTCAGATCTGTACCTCTGAAACAAATCATGCAATATATCTTAAAAAAAAAAAAAAAGAAGAAGAAGGAGATAGCAGGAGGGGAAGAATGAAGGGGGGCAAATCGGTGGGGGAGACGAACCATGAGAGACGATGGACTCTGAAAAATAAACTGAGGGTTCTGGGGGGGAGGGGCGTGGGAGGATGGGTTAGCCTGGTGATGGGTATTAAAGAGGGCACGTTCTGCATGGAGCACTGGGTGTTATGCACAAACGATGAATCATGGAACACTACATCCAAAACTAATGATGTAATGTATGGTGATTAACATAACAATAAAAAATTAAAAAAAAAAAAAGAAAATGGGTGCAAAAATTCTGACCAAAATACTAGTCAATAGGATCCAACAGTACATTAAAAGGATTATTCACACAACCAGGTGGAATTTATTCCTGGGATGCAAGGGTGGTTCATCATCTACAAATCAATCAACCTGATGCATCACTTTAGTAAAAGAAAGGATAAGAACCATATGATCCTCTCAATAGATGCAGAAGCATTTGGCAAAGTACAGCATTCTTTCTTGATTAACACTCCTCACAGTGTAGGGATAGAGGGAACATACCTCAGTATCATAAAAGCCATCTATGAAAAGACCACTGAGAATATCATTCTCAAAGGGGAAAAACTGAGAGCTTTTCCCCTAAGGTCAAGAACACAGCAGGGACGTCCACTCTCACCACTGTTGTTCAACATAGTACTAGAAGTCCTAGGCTCAGCAATCAGACCACAACAACAACAAAATAATAAAAGGCATCTGAATTGGCAAAGAAGAAGTCAAACACTCACTCTCCACAGATGACATGATACTCTGTGTAGAAAACCCAAAAGACTCCACCGCCAAATTGCTAGAACTCATATAGGAATTCAGCAACGTGACAGGATATGAAATCAATGCACAGAAATCAGTTGGGTATGTGCTATGGTGAGCGCTGTGAATTGTATAAGACTGTTGAATCACAGACCTGTACCTCTGAAACAAATAATACATTATATGTTTTAAAAAAAGAAGAAGAAGAAGAAGAAGGTAGCAGGAAGGGAAAAATGAAGGGGGGGAGATCGGAGGGGGAGATGAACCGTGAGAGACTATGGACTCTGAGAAACAAAGTGAGAGTTCTAGAGGGGAGGGGGTGGGGGGATGAGTTAGCCGTGTGATGGGTATTAAAGAGGGCACGTACTGAATGGAGCACTGGGTGTTATACGCAAACAATGAATCATGGAACACTACATCAAAAACTGATGATGTAATGTATGGTGATTAACATAACATAATAAAAAAAAAGGAAACTGCAAATAAACCTAAATGTTTTGCTATCCAGCCTTTCCTGAACATAGATTGATATTAAATAAAGTGATCAATATGATTTTTTTAAAAATCAGTTGCATTTCTATACACTAACAATGAGACAGAAGAAAGAGAAATTAAGGAATTGATCCCATTTACAGTTGCACCAAAACCCATAAGACACCTAGGAATAAACCTAACCAAAGAGGAAAAGGATCTCTACTCGAAAAACTAAAGAACACTTTTGAAAGAAATTGAGGAAGACACAAAGAAATGGAAAAATATGACATGTTCACGGATTTGAAGAAGAAATATTAGTTAAAATCTCTTACGCTACCCAGAGCAAGCTACACATTCAATGCAATCTCTATCAAAACGCCATTGACATTTTTCACAGAGCTGGAGCAAATAATCCCAAAATTTGTATGGACCAGAAAAGATCCAGAATAGCCAGGGGAATGTTGAAAAAGAAAACCAAAGCTGGTGGCATCACGATTCTGGACTTCAAGCTCTCTGACAAAGCTGCAATCATCAAGACAGCATGGCACTGACACAAAAACAGCCAGACATCAATGGAACAGTATAGAGAACCCAGAAAGGGACCCTCAACTCTATTGTCAACTAATTTTCGACAAAGCAGGAAAGAAAATCCAAAAGAAAAAAAGTCTCTTCGACAAATGACGTTGGGATAATTGGACAGCCACACGGAGAAGAATGACACTGGACCATTTCCTTACACCATACACAAAGATAAACTCAAAATGGACGAGAGACCTAAATGGGAGACAGGAATCCATCAAAATCTTAGAGGAGAACACAGCAACAATCTCTTAGACCTCGGCTGCAGCAACTCTTGCTAGACACATCTCCAAAGGCAGGGAAACAAAAGCAAAAATGAACTATTGGGACTTCATCAAGATAAAAAGCTTTTGCCCGGCAAAGGAAACAGTCAGCAAAACCAAAAGGCAACCTATGGGATGGAAGGAGATATTTGCAAATAACTTATCAGATAAAGGGCTAATAACCAAAATCTATAAAGAACTTATCAAACTCAGCACCCAAAAAACCAAATAATCCAGTGAAGAAATCAGCAGAAGACATGAAGAGACATTTCTCGAAAGAAGACCTACAAATGGCCAACAGACACATGAACAAATGCTCCACATCACTCAGAATCAGGGAAATCCAAATCAAAACCTCAATGAGATACCACCTCACACCAGTCAGAATGGCTAAAATTAACAAGTCAGGAAATGGCAGATGTTGGCAAGGATGCAGAGAAAGGGGAACCCTCCTACACTGTTGGTGGGAAGGCAAGCTGGTGCAGCCAATCTGGAAAACAGTAGGGAGGTTCCTTAAAAAGTTAAAAATAGGGCTACCCTCTGACTCAGCAATTGCATTACTAGGTATTTACCCCAAAGATACAAAGATAGTGATCCGAAGGGGCACATACACCCCAATATTTATTGCAGCAATGCCCACCATAGCCAAACTGTAGAAAGAGCCCAAATGCCCCACGGATCCATGACAGATGAATGGATAAAGAAGATGTGGTATATGTACACCGTGGAATATTACTCAGCCATCAAAAAGGATGATTGCTTACCATTTACATCACCGGGGATGGAACTGGAGGGTATTATGCTAAGCGAAATAAGTCAATGAGAGAAAGACAATTGTCGTATGGTTTCACTCATATGTGGAATGTAAGAAACAGCACAGAGGACCATAGGGGAAGGGAGAGAAAACTGAATGGGAAGTCACAGAGAAGAAGAAAAACCATCACAGACTCTTAACTATAGGAAATAAACTGAGGGTTGCTGGAGGTGGATGGAGTGATGGGGTAAATGGGGGATGGGCATTAAGTAGGGCATGTGATGTTATGAGCCCTGGGTGTTATATGAAACTGATGAATTATTGAGCTCTACATCTGAAACTAATGTTGTACTCTATGTTGGCTAATTAAATTTAAATTAAAAAAGGAAAAAACAAAGGAAAATAATTTAAATAAATCAATTATCAATGAAAATATCAAGTATTCAGGAATCTGCCCAAAAATATGCAAAACTTCTATAGGATAGACCAAAGGAAAACACCAAAAAGTTCAGAAAGACAACACACCATACATGGCTCTTAATTCACATCAGAAGAGGCAGAAAGACAGAGGGTATGGAATTTAAAATACAGTCACCTTTCCATGTAAAAACAAATGCAACTGGTCCCTGCCACAAAAACCCCATCGAGGTTTCCAAATTATCCAGATGTTACCTTCCCGATCTCTGGCCATTCTTGGTTTTGTTTGTTTGCTTGCTTCTTTGGTTGGTTGATCTTCTAGTTATAAAAACAGTTTCGGTTGTCAAGAAGACAGAAGCTAAAGAACAAGCTAACTGAATATCTGCCTTCTTGGTTGGTGTGCCTTGGAAAGTGAATGTGTGATGGACGAGAGCTGAAGTCACTGACAATGCCTCATCCATTCCGCCCTTAGCGAGCCCCATCATGATGGAGTTCAAGCCGTCTTGGGATGTTCTCTTATCCTTGAATTGAAATAGTTCGGGAGGCTGCAAGTCGAGATCAAAGTGTGGTGTCGTCAGGGTTGGTTCCTCCTGAGGGCCGTGAGGGAGAATGTGTTCCACTGTCTCTCCCAATTTCTGGGGCTTTGGTGGCAATCTTTGGCATCTATTGGCTTGTAGAAGCATCACCCCAGTCTCTGCCTGTATCCTCACATGGCGCTCTCCCTGTGTGTGCTTCAAATCATTCTTGTTTCCAAAAGATACCTAATGATCTAGAGAAATTTTATTATATATAATATATGTATATAATAGACATGACATATTACATTAAATTTAAAAATAGGCATACAAAACAGTTGTATGATCCCAATTTTTAAAAATAACAATGTATGCATTTTTAAAAGATTAAAATGCAACAGAAACAGTGCTCCTACATGATTCTTTTACGTTTCTGTTTTCTAAATTTTTCACTGAGAGCAAATACTACTTTTACAGTATGACACGTAAACAAATGTACTAAATGAATAAAGTGTGGATAGAAATCCTTTAAGTAAGAGGCTCTGGTACGTGTGAGAGATACAAAGAGATTTCCACTTCATAACAACAACCACACAAGGAGCACTTGGTATGCACCATGTGATGCTCTAAGAGCTCTCTTTGTGTAACTCACAAAAGCCATATGAGGCCAATACTTTTTTATGCCCATTTCACAGATGAGGAAAGAGCTGGATAGTCAGCAGATCCAGGCTGGTTCAAGGATCAAGGTAACATCATCTGTCTACTTGCTCACTTGTCTGTTGGAATTTGGTTTTTCAAACACAGGTTGCTGCCAGCACAACGACATTCATTTTGTTTGGTAATGCGGCAGAGGAAGAAACTAGTGGGTCAGTATCGTTATGTGTTAGTTTCCATGGGATCCAATAAGTACTTTGTTTCCATTTTTCACTTTTAACCTTGGAAAGCATTTTGTTTACTCCTGCCCTGCTACTGTTTCACCCTAAAAATCACAGTGGGCACAATCAAGCAGGAGTTTCAACTCCACTCCACTCTATGGCCTCCCCAGCCCTTCCCGTGAAAGGAATCAGCAGGGCGGGAGAACGAACTGGCTCAGGTCCCGGCACGGGTGGTCCCATCCCACCGTGGTCCAGCCGGGAGACCTTCTGTATTTGCTCCATCTACAAAGTGAGCTATCTGTGTAGATCTCCACCAGCTCCTTTCGGAAAGCCACAGCTGGTGGGTGGTAGAGCTGAGCTCAACCTCTAGGTCTCACCTTTAAATCAGACTAATATTTAAGGTTCTTCTTCCTTCTGTGAAGGACAAGGTCACAGTATTTCTCCTCATGTTGTCTTATAACAAGCTCTGTTCACCAGTTAGGATTTCTAAATCAGCTGTCGTTCTGTTCACTCCTTGATGTGTCACATAAAGAGCCAACTGATGGCTTGGTGTCTGTGTGCATCTGCACCATTTGGAGGAATCATGGGTTTTGGAACACTCTGCGGATACCCAATGCAGCCACCTCTCCTCCCAGATTTCTTGATCATCTTTATTTTTTATTTTATTTTATTTTATTATGTTATGTTAGTCACCATACTTCATTAGTTTTTGATGTAGTGTTCCACGATTCATTGTTTTCATATAACACCCCGTGCTCCATGCGGTACGTGTCCTCCTTCATACCCATCACCAGGCTAACCCATCCCCCCACGCCCCTCCCCTCTAAAACCCTCAGCTTGTTTCGCAGAGTCCGCGGTCTCTCACGGTTCAACTCCCCCTCCGATCTCCCCCGCTTCATTTTTCCATTCCTTCTCCTAATGTCCTCCATGCTATTCCTTATGTGCCACAAATAAGTGAAGCCATGTGATAATTGACTTTCTCTGCTTGACTTATTTCACTCAGCATATTCTCCTCCAGTCCCATCCATGTTGATGCAAATGGTGGGTATTCATCCTTTCTGATGGCTGAGTAATATTCCATTGTATATATGGACCACATCTTCTCTAGCCATTCATCTGTTGAAAGGCATCTCAGCTCTTTCCACAGTTTGGCTATTGTGGACATTGCTGCTATGAACATGGGGGTGCATATGGCCCTTCTTTTCACTACATCTGTGTCTTTGGGGTTAATACCCAGTAGTGCAATTGCTGGGTCATAGGGTAGCTGTATTTTTCACTTTTTGAGGAACCTCCACACTGTTTTGCAAAGTGGCTGTACCAACTCGTATTCCCACCAACAGTGTAAGAGGGTTCCCCTTTCTCCACATCCTCTCCAACATTTGTTGTTTCTTGCCTTGTCAATTCTTGCCATTCTAACTGGTGTGAGGTGCTATCTCAATGTGGTATTGACTTGAATTTCCCTGATGGCTAATGATGTTGAACATTTTTTCATGTGTCTGTTAGCCATTCCTATGTCTTCTTTGGATCTATTTCTATATATAGTGTAGATATAGAGATACATATGGTATTTCTGTATACCAGTGACAAAGAGTTTCCAAATGAAATTTAAATAAATTATCAATACCATTTACATCAACGTGGACGCAACTAGAGGGTATGATGCTGAATGAAATAAGTCAGTCAGAGAAAGACAATTATCATATGGTTTCACTCATATGTGGAATATAAGAAACAGTGCAGAGGATCATAAAAGGGAGGGAAAACTGAAAGGAAAGAAATCAGAGAGGGAGACAAACCAAGAGATGCTTAACTATAGGAAACAAACTGAGGGATCCTGGAGGGGATGTGCAGTTGCGGGTTAGATAAATGGGTGATGGGCATTAAGGAGGGCACCCGATGTGATGAGCACTGGGTGTCATATGCAACTAATGATAGCTGAACTCTACATCTGAAACTAATGATGTACTATATGTTTGCTAATTGAATTAAAATTAAAAAAAATTTAAAAAGAACCTGGCTGGCCTCCCCTCCCCGGCCCAACTGCTCTGCCCCGGTTGCCGGGCACCGGCTGACCTCATAGGTGGAACTCTCCACAGGGTTCTGAGTGGTCAGTTGCGGCCACAGGACTCTGGCACTCGGAGACAGAGCTGTGGAGCCCGACGCAGCCATGGAGGGCCCCCCCTCGGCCGCCGGATCCACTTGCCAGCTGGTGTTGGAGCACCTGTGGGAGGCGCTGCTGCTGATTTCTGGAAGCTGGGGACACAGCCCGAGTCTCCCCGTGTTGCCCTGGGCGGTGCTCGTATGGACTGTGCTGCTGGTTCTCCTCGTGAAGAGACGACTCACTCGAAGAAGCGCGAAGGCGCTGGGCCACAGGGGCTCTGCCCGCCACGAAGTGTGTGGAGCCCGCCGTGAGGATGGTGGCCCAACCACACAAGCCGAGGCCGCCCTCAGGCCGCCCGCGGTGGTGGCCAGTCCTCCCTCGTTACAAGCCCTGTGCTTGTCGGCAATGAACGCAGACCTGAGCAGGCTGGTGCTTAGGGACACTGTCATCTCTTTGAGGAAGGCACTGAAGAGCCAGCCTCCCGACCTGCCCCAGGTCCCTGGGGAAAAACCCATCCTCAGAACATCGGAGAAGGATGGAGAACAGCTTCTGAGGAAAAGAACGAAGGATCGGAGTGAAAACACTCCTTTTCCAGAAGGACCCGAACCGCTCAACCAAGACGTTTCGAGATGGAGGCAGAAAGGGCAGGAGAAGGAGGGGGAAGAAAGGCTGGAGCCGTCGAAGGCATGCATGGAGCCGGTCCCGAAAGATCAAGCCAGCCAGTCCCCGTCCAGGGCCGGACCCGGGCTGCAGGCCGTCCCCCCGCCTGACCTCCCTGCAGAGCACGCCGGTGCCGGGACCCGGGGAGTCCAGCCAGAGAGGGGAGCAGGAAATGGCGATCAGCCCGCCCATCGGGCAGCAGTGGATCTGAAGGGCGTCCCTGACGATGCTGGCTGCCCTCGGTCCCCTCCAAGTCCCGAAGGGGAACAGCAACACAGAGCCAGACGACTGTGCGCAGAAAGGCGAGAGATGGCGGAGCTGACACGACAAATCCACAGCCTGCAAACCCAGGAAGCCCCTTTGCAGAAGGAAACTTCACAGCTGGACAGGGAGATTCAGCCGCTGAAGCTGAAACGTCAGAACCCCCTGGATGAACAGGACCAATACATCCTGCAACTTCACCAAAGAGTGTTCCAAGCGGAAGCTCAGTGCTTGGAAATGAAGAAGAAACTGGCCAGCGCGCACAGAGAAATGAACTTCGCGTGCCAGATTCGCAACCTCTACAAGAACATGGCCCAAGACCTGGGCAAGGAGCTGGAGAGAACCAGCTCCTACTATCGCAAGCTGGTCCTCTTCCATCACGAAAGAGTCACAAGGAGCTGGGTGGGAGCTGCGTCCAGAGAGAGGGAGTTCCAGGAGCTAAGGAAAGAGAATGATCACTTGAGGCGGATGCTAGCCGGTGTGGAGTCCAGCTGCCGGCCTGTCCTGAGGGACCCTCTGGGTCCTGCTGCTCCGCCCACAGCCCACGCAGGCTGGGGAGTGTCGGGGGGTCCCCGGGGTCATCTGGCCCCCAGGGGGGAGGGAAGGCCCACCGTGAGGGCCCCGGGACCCAGAGTCGCCTGCAGGGGTGACCAGGCTCAGGGCAGCCGGGCTCTGAGCCGCCACAGCCCGGCTCAGCATCTGCGCGGAGCTCCGTGAAGAACGTCTGATGGCTCTCTCTCTCTAGTGAAACGGCTACTCTTTCGGAACTGACGCCACAGTGACTCTCCGCCGGATCGCGGTGTAACCCCATCGCGGACTGTGTAACTAGAGCTTCGTCCACATTGTCATGAAGACATAGCTTCCCTGCCGGACGCTTTAGAACTCTCTGCTGTAGGTACGGTGTTCGGATTGAAATTCATGCCACTGGGACTGAAGACATCCTCTATCGTGGACATGGATAGAGACTTTCAAACAAGACCATTTCTGTGCTCTAGGACTAGGGTTACAGTTCCGCAGAAATAACTCAGTATTTATGTGAATAAAATGTGATTGCCTTATAAAAAGAGAGAGAGAAAAAACTTAAACAAAACAACAACATCTCACTCAAACTGTATGAAATAGTTAGTGTAGTCCTAAATTCAAATTTTAGTCCTAAAACTCATATTTTAGTCGTCAATTCAAATTTTAGTCCTAAATTCAAATTTTAGTCTTAAATTCAAATTTTAGTCCTAAATTCACATTTGAGTCCTAAGTTCATATTTTAGTTCTGAATTCATATTTTAGTCCTAAATTCATAGCATTAGTTTAGTCTTAAATTTATAGATAGGAAAACTTAGGAATTTGCAACCATTTCTTCCTTGTTCTGCCATTTTTTTCTTCTTAGCCTTTGTTGTTTTGTTTAAGATACTGTTTGTTGTTTAACATTTATGAATTGTATGCAGTCAAAATACAAAGTTTTCTCCTGATAACAAGCATACACTCCCATGCACGTGGGCATGTGCACACGCACACACCCCAGGATGCAGAATCTAGACTACTGTAGTTGTTTTATGAGTACCTGAAAATGTAAAAATAGAATTGACCATTTTAAAAATTGCTTATAGATAAATAAATTACTGAAAGGAAAAAAACGTGTGTGTGCAATGTGTAAAGAGAGGACAGGCTCCTTGATGTTCTGCACAGAGAGCAGAGTGTCCCGATGGACCAGGGAAGATCCCAGGCAGGAGCGCTTCTCCCACACGGTGCGGAGGAGGAGGCCGGGGGACAGTCCCCAGCTGCAGCAGGGAAGAGGGCAGGACCAAGGAGGGGGCTCCCAGCCTCCAGCCACAGGGGGAGGCGGTCCCACCCCTGGGCCTGGAGGGAGGACAGGGAAGTGGCATCTGCTGAGCCCAGTGGGGGGCTGTCCCAGGAATGGGGCAAAGTGCCCCCCCTCTGCCATCCAGACCTCCATGGACTGCTGGGCAAGGAGGCAGCCCCCAGAGGGCCTGAGTGCAGGTAGGGGAGTCAGCCTCGGGCACAGGGCAGGCAGAAAAGGGTCCAGGAGCAATTTGGAGAAGGACGCGCACTCATGATTCTATTTGACCCAAAGTGTGCCTGTGTGTATTATTTGCTTTCATTCGCACCCACATTTGTAGTGAGTATCTCTGCAGCTTCGAAGATGTCTTTAGCGCTGTCCTGCAGCATGGGGTGGGGCCCGAGGAGCCCCAGGGCTTCCGTCCTAGTGGGAGCAAGGCCAGGGAATCAAGAACAAGGGCACAAGGAATAGCAATCTCTGCTCTGCAGAGAATTCCAGTAGGGTGATGACTACAGGGGTCAGGGGCCACAACCAGAGGGGACATTCAGGCTGAGATGAAGGTCACAGGAGGTAGTCTGGGAGAGCAGGGGGCAGAATGTTCCAGGCAGGGAGCACAGGAGTATAAAGGCCGAGGCAGGGCTGTGCTGCCGGGGCTGGGGAAACCGGGCACAGGCGACAGGGAAGGGGGCAGGCAGCAGGGCCCCTGCACAGAGCTCTCCCTCGTGCAGGGTAGAGACCCCCGGGGCGGGTGGAGACCTGGAGACAGGGGCTGGTGGCTGGGCACGGGTGTGATGTGTGTTCTGCACAGATCTGCGTGGCTTTGGGGACAAGGGAACGAGGGGAGGGGGAGACGGGGCTGGATTCTGGGAGGGGACTCACAGGGTCTGCATGGAGCACTGGGGGCTGGCACTGGGGTGGTCATCATGGAGATGGAGGGGGAGGACAGATCGGGGCTGTGTTGGGGCAGTTGGGGGGTCAGAGGAGAGGCAGGAAGAAAGACTCCCACCTTCTGTAAGATCGCTGTGTGTTGTCTGGGCGTCCTCAAGGAACCCTTAGAAAAATCTCTGCGTGGGGCCCTGAGGAGAGTCAGCAAGGCATGGACCCATTGCACGCAGTGGGGAGCCCGCTTTCTGAGGAGTGTGGCGTGGAGTAGGCCTGTCCATTCGGGCTCCCGCCAGGTTTCCACCGTCCCTGACGGCCCTCGTGAGCAGGTGGTCTCACCTCCCAGCTGCTCCCACAACAGGGACCCCAAGGGCAGCCTCAGGAGGGGCTGGAGTGCAGGGGGAGGATTTCCAAGGGGACGCACGTCCTACCTGATGGAGCCGACGCTGCTACCAGCGGGAACCACGACAAATACGACGTGTCCTCCCACAGAGTCACAGGCAGCAGGAGAGAGAGCCTCGGGGACTGGAAGTGCTCCTGAAGGGGGCATGTGCCCTCACTGCTGGGCCACTCCGGCTCTCTAACTGTCCCTGCTGCAGGCTGGGGTGGGGTGGCAGGGCAGGGGGCCTCTCCGGACGAGGAGGCCTCTGAGCTGAATACTGAGAGATGAGCAGGAGTCCCCGATGGTGCTTTCACAGTTTAAAGAGCATAGGAGTCCTTGGAGACCTTGTCACAGAACGATTCCGACTCCTCAGGATGTGGAGCTGAAACTCAGCACGGCCTCCACGTGAGCTCTATGTTGGGACCAGACATGGAGTAGCAAGGGTCCTTAGATGATGATGGGATAGGAGCGGGGGCAGTTGGCTGATACAGGGGATTTTCTGGCAGAAGGCACAGCACGGGCCAAACACAGGGCCGAAAACAGTCTAGTCTCAGGGAGCAAGGCGAGTTTGTGCGGTTAGCTTTCTGGAGTCCAGTGCCGATTGGCTCATAAGGGAATTCTACCAAACATTTAAAGACGAATTAACACCTATTTTTCTGAAGTGGTTTCAAAAAATAGAAATGAAAGGAAAACTTCCAAACTCATTCTATAAGGCCAGCATTACCTTGATCCCCAAATCAGACAAAGACCCCAACGAAAAGAATTTCAGACCAATATCCCTGATGAAAATGGATGCAAGACTGTTGAATCTCAGATCTGTACCTCTGAAACAAATCATGCAATATATCTTAAAAAAAAAAAAAAAGAAGAAGAAGGAGATAGCAGGAGGGGAAGAATGAAGGGGGGCAAATCGGTGGGGGAGACGAACCATGAGAGACGATGGACTCTGAAAAATAAACTGAGGGTTCTGGGGGGGAGGGGCGTGGGAGGATGGGTTAGCCTGGTGATGGGTATTAAAGAGGGCACGTTCTGCATGGAGCACTGGGTGTTATGCACAAACGATGAATCATGGAACACTACATCCAAAACTAATGATGTAATGTATGGTGATTAACATAACAATAAAAAATTAAAAAAAAAAAAGAAAATGGGTGCAAAAATTCTGACCAAAATACTAGTCAATAGGATCCAACAGTACATTAAAAGGATTATTCACACAACCAGGTGGAATTTATTCCTGGGATGCAAGGGTGGTTCATCATCTACAAATCAATCAACCTGATGCATCACTTTAGTAAAAGAAAGGATAAGAACCATATGATCCTCTCAATAGATGCAGAAGCATTTGGCAAAGTACAGCATTCTTTCTTGATTAACACTCCTCACAGTGTAGGGATAGAGGGAACATACCTCAGTATCATAAAAGCCATCTATGAAAAGACCACTGAGAATATCATTCTCAAAGGGGAAAAACTGAGAGCTTTTCCCCTAAGGTCAAGAACACAGCAGGGACGTCCACTCTCACCACTGTTGTTCAACATAGTACTAGAAGTCCTAGGCTCAGCAATCAGACCACAACAACAACAAAATAATAAAAGGCATCTGAATTGGCAAAGAAGAAGTCAAACACTCACTCTCCACAGATGACATGATACTCTGTGTAGAAAACCCAAAAGACTCCACCGCCAAATTGCTAGAACTCATATAGGAATTCAGCAACGTGACAGGATATGAAATCAATGCACAGAAATCAGTTGGGTATGTGCTATGGTGAGCGCTGTGAATTGTATAAGACTGTTGAATCACAGACCTGTACCTCTGAAACAAATAATACATTATATGTTTTAAAAGAAGAAGAAGAAGAAGAAGAAGGTAGCAGGAAGGGAAAAATGAAGGGGGGGAGATCGGAGGGGGAGATGAACCGTGAGAGACTATGGACTCTGAGAAACAAAGTGAGAGTTCTAGAGGGGAGGGGGTGGGGGGATGAGTTAGCCGTGTGATGGGTATTAAAGAGGGCACGTACTGAATGGAGCACTGGGTGTTATACGCAAACAATGAATCATGGAACACTACATCAAAAACTGATGATGTAATGTATGGTGATTAACATAACATAATAAAAAAAAAGGAAACTGCAAATAAACCTAAATGTTTTGCTATCCAGCCTTTCCTGAACATAGATTGATATTAAATAAAGTGATCAATATGATTTTTTTAAAAATCAGTTGCATTTCTATACACTAACAATGAGACAGAAGAAAGAGAAATTAAGGAATTGATCCCATTTACAGTTGCACCAAAACCCATAAGACACCTAGGAATAAACCTAACCAAAGAGGAAAAGGATCTCTACTCGAAAAACTAAAGAACACTTTTGAAAGAAATTGAGGAAGACACAAAGAAATGGAAAAATATGACATGTTCACGGATTTGAAGAAGAAATATTAGTTAAAATCTCTTACGCTACCCAGAGCAAGCTACACATTCAATGCAATCTCTATCAAAACGCCATTGACATTTTTCACAGAGCTGGAGCAAATAATCCCAAAATTTGTATGGACCAGAAAAGATCCAGAATAGCCAGGGGAATGTTGAAAAAGAAAACCAAAGCTGGTGGCATCACGATTCTGGACTTCAAGCTCTCTGACAAAGCTGCAATCATCAAGACAGCATGGCACTGACACAAAAACAGCCAGACATCAATGGAACAGTATAGAGAACCCAGAAAGGGACCCTCAACTCTATTGTCAACTAATTTTCGACAAAGCAGGAAAGAAAATCCAAAAGAAAAAAAGTCTCTTCGACAAATGACGTTGGGATAATTGGACAGCCACACGGAGAAGAATGACACTGGACCATTTCCTTACACCATACACAAAGATAAACTCAAAATGGACGAGAGACCTAAATGGGAGACAGGAATCCATCAAAATCTTAGAGGAGAACACAGCAACAATCTCTTAGACCTCGGCTGCAGCAACTCTTGCTAGACACATCTCCAAAGGCAGGGAAACAAAAGCAAAAGTGAACTATTGGGACTTCATCAAGATAAAAAGCTTTTGCCCGGCAAAGGAAACAGTCAGCAAAACCAAAAGGCAACCTATGGGATGGAAGGAGATATTTGCAAATAACTTATCAGATAAAGGGCTAATAACCAAAATCTATAAAGAACTTATCAAACTCAGCACCCAAAAAACCAAATAATCCAGTGAAGAAATCAGCAGAAGACATGAAGAGACATTTCTCGAAAGAAGACCTACAAATGGCCAACAGACACATGAACAAATGCTCCACATCACTCAGAATCAGGGAAATCCAAATCAAAACCTCAATGAGATACCACCTCACACCAGTCAGAATGGCTAAAATTAACAAGTCAGGAAATGGCAGATGTTGGCAAGGATGCAGAGAAAGGGGAACCCTCCTACACTGTTGGTGGGAAGGCAAGCTGGTGCAGCCAATCTGGAAAACAGTAGGGAGGTTCCTTAAAAAGTTAAAAATAGGGCTACCTTCTGACTCAGCAATTGCATTACTAGGTATTTACCCCAAAGATACAAAGATAGTGATCCGAAGGGGCACATACACCCCAATATTTATTGCAGCAATGCCCACCATAGCCAAACTGTAGAAAGAGCCCAAATGCCCCACGGATCCATGACAGATGAATGGATAAAGAAGATGTGGTATATGTACACCATGGAATATTACTCAGCCATCAAAAAGGATGATTGCTTACCATTTACATCACTGGGGATGGAACTGGAGGGTATTATGCTAAGCGAAATAAGTCAATGAGAGAAAGACAATTGTCGTACGGTTTCACTCACATGTGGAATGTAAGAAACAGCACAGAGGACCATAGGGGAAGGGAGAGAAAACTGAATGGGAAGTCACAGAGAAGAAGAAAAACCATCACAGACTCTTAACTATAGGAAATAAACTGAGGGTTGCTGGAGGTGGATGGAGTGATGGGGTAAATGGGGGATGGGCATTAAGTAGGGCATGTGATGTTATGAGCACTGGGTGTTAGATGAAACTGATGAATTATTGAGCTCTACATCTGAAACTAATGTTGTACTCTATGTTGGCTAATTAAATTTAAATTAAAAAAGGAAAAAACAAAGGAAAATAATTTAAATAAATCAATTATCAATGAAAATATCAAGTATTCAGAAATCTGCCCAAAAATATGCAAAACCTCTATAGGATAGACCAATGGAAAACACTAAAAAGTTCAGAAAGACAACACACCATACATGGCTCTTAATTCACATCAGAAGAGGCAGAAAGACGGAGGGTATGGAATTTAAAATACACTCACCTTTCCATGTAAAAACAAATGCAACTGGTCCCTGCCACAAAAACCCCATCGAGGTTTCCAAATTATCCAGATGTTACCTTCCCGATCTCTGGCCATTCTCGGTTTTGTTTGTTTGCTTGCTTCTTTGGTTGGTTGATCTTCTAGTTATAAAAACAGTTTCGGTTGTCAAGAAGACAGAAGCTAAAGAACAAGCTAACTGAATATCTGCCTTCTTGGTTGGTGTGCCTTGGAAAGTGAATGTGTGATGGACGAGAGCTGAAGTCACTGACAATGCCTCATCCATTCCGCCCTCAGCGAGCCCCATCATGATGGAGTTCAAGCCATCTCGGGATGTCCTCTTATCCTTGAATTGAAATAGTTCTGGAGGCTGCAAGTCGAGATCAAAATGTGGTGTCGTCAGGGTTGGTTCCTCCTGAGGGCCGTGAGGGAGAATCTGCTCCACTGTCTCTGCCAACTTCTGGGGCTTTGGTGGCAATCTTTGGCATCTATTGGCTTGTAGAAGCATCACCCCAGTCTCTGCCTGTATCCTCACATGGCGCTCTCCCTGTCTGTGCTTCAAATCATTCTTGTTTCCAAAAGATACCTAATGATCTAGAGAAATTTTATTATATATAATATATGTATATAATATACATGACATATTACATTAAATTGAAAAATAGGCATACAAAACAGTTGTATGATCCCAATTTTATAAAAATAACAATGTATGCATTTTTAAAAGATTAAAATGCAACAAAAACAGTGCTCCTACATGATTCTTTTACGTTTCTGTTTTCTAAATTTTTCACTGAGAGCAAATACTACTTTTACAGTATGACACGTAAACAAATGTACTAAATGAATAAAGTGTGGATAGAAATCCTTTAAGTAAGAGGCTCTGGTACGTGTGAGAGATACAAAGAGATTTCCACTTCATAACAACAACCACACAAGGAGCACTTGGTATGCACCATGTGATGCTCTAAGAGCTCTCTTTGTGTAACTCACAAAAGCCATAGGAGGCCAATACTTTTTTATGCCCATTTCACAGATGAGGAAAGAGCTGGATAGTCAGCAGATCCAGGCTGGTTCAAGGATCAAGGTAACATCATCTGTCTACTTGCTCACTTGTCTGTTGGAATTTGGTTTTTCAAACACAGGTTGCTGCCAGCACAACGACATTCATTTTGTTTGGTAATGGGGCAGAGGAAGAAACTAGTGGGTCAGTATCGTTATGTGTTAGTTTCCATGGGATCCAATAAGTACTTGGCTTGCATTTTTCACTTTTAACCTTAGAAAGCATTTTGTTTACTCCTGCCCTGCTACTGTTTCACCCTAAAAATCACAGTGGGCACAATCAAGCAGGAGTTTCAACTCCACTCCACTCTATGGCCTCCCCAGCCCTTCCGGTGAAAGGAATCAGCAGGGCGGGAGAACGAACTGGCTCAGGTCCCGGCACGGGTGGTCCCATCCCACCGTGGTCCAGCCGGGAGACCTTCTGTATTTGCTCCATCTACAAAGTGAGCTATCTGTGTAGATCTCCACCAGCTCCTTTCGGAAAGCCACAGCTGGTGGGTGGTAGAGCTGAGCTCAACCTCTAGGTCTCAACTTTAAATCAGACTAATATTTAAGGTTCTTCTTCCTTCTGTGAAGGACAAGGTCACAGTATTTCTCCTCATGTTGTCTTATAACAAGCTCTGTTCACCAGTTAGGATTTCTAAATCAGCTGTCGTTCTGTTCACTCCTTGATGTGTCACATAAAGAGCCAACTGATGGCTTGGTGTCTGTGTGCATCTGCACCATTTGGAGGAATCATGGGTTTTGGAACACTCTGCGGATCCCCAATGCAGCCACCTCTCCTCCCAGATTTCTTGATCATCTTTATTTTTTATTTTATTTTATTTTATTATGTTATGTTAGTCACCATACTTCATTAGTTTTTGATGTAGTGTTCCACGATTCATTGTTTTCATATAACACCCCGTGCTCCATGCGGTACGTGTCCTCCTTCATACCCATCACCAGGCTAACCCATCCCCCCACCCCCCTCCCCTCTAAAACCCTCAGCTTGTTTCGCAGAGTCCGCGGTCTCTCACGGTTCAACTCCCCCTCCGATCTCCCCCGCTTCATTTTTCCATTCCTTCTCCTAATGTCCTCCATGCTATTCCTTATGTGCCACAAATAAGTGAAGCCATGTGATAATTGACTTTCTCTGCTTGACTTATTTCACTCAGCATATTCTCCTCCAGTCCCATCCATGTTGATGCAAATGGTGGGTATTCATCCTTTCTGATGGCTGAGTAATATTCCATTGTATATATGGACCACATCTTCTCTAGCCATTCATCTGTTGAAAGGCATCTCAGCTCTTTCCACAGTTTGGCTATTGTGGACATTGCTGCTATGAACATGGGGGTGCATATGGCCCTTCTTTTCACTACATCTGTGTCTTTGGGGTTAATACCCAGTAGTGCAATTGCTGGGTCATAGGGTAGCTGTATTTTTCACTTTTTGAGGAACCTCCACACTGTTTTGCAATGTGCCTGTACCAACTCGTATTCCCACCAACAGTGTAAGAGGGTTCCCCTTTCTCCACATCCTCTCCAACATTTGTTGTTTCTTGCCTTGTCAATTCTTGCCATTCTAACTGGTGTGAGGTGCTATCTCAATGTGGTATTGACTTGAATTTCCCTGATGGCTAATGATGTTGAACATTTTTTCATGTGTCTGTTAGCCATTCCTATGTCTTCTTTGGATCTATTTCTATATATAGTGTAGATATAGAGATACATATGGTATTTCTGTATACCAGTGACAAAGAGTTTCCAAATGAAATTTAAATAAATTATCAATACCATTTACATCAACGTGGACGCAACTAGAGGGTATGATGCTGAATGAAATAAGTCAGTCAGAGAAAGACAATTATCATATGGTTTCACTCATATGTGGAATATAAGAAACAGTGCAGAGGATCATAAAAGGGAGGGAAAACTGAAAGGAAAGAAATCAGAGAGGGAGACAAACCAAGAGATGCTTAACTATAGGAAACAAACTGAGGGATCCTGGAGGGGATGTGCAGTTGCGGGTTAGATAAATGGGTGATGGGCATTAAGGAGGGCACCCGATGTGATGAGCACTGGGTGTCATATGCAACTAATGATAGCTGAACTCTACATCTGAAACTAATGATGTACTATATGTTTGCTAATTGAATTAAAATTAAAAAAAATTTAAAAAGAACCTGGCTGGCCTCCCCTCCCCGGCCCAACTGCTCTGCCCCGGTTGCCGGGCACCGGCTGACCTCATAGGTGGAACTCTCCACAGGGTTCTGAGTGGTCAGTTGCGGCCACAGGACTCTGGCACTCGGAGACAGAGCTGTGGAGCCCGACGCAGCCATGGAGGGCCCCCCCTCGGCCGCCGGATCCACTTGCCAGCTGGTGTTGGAGCACCTGTGGGAGGCGCTGCTGCTGATTTCTGGAAGCTGGGGACACAGCCCGAGTCTCCCCGTGTTGCCCTGGGCGGTGCTCGTATGGACTGTGCTGCTGGTTCTCCTCGTGAAGAGACGACTCACTCGAAGAAGCGCGA
Organism: Halichoerus grypus; assembly: GCF_964656455.1. Taxonomy (NCBI): domain Eukaryota; kingdom Metazoa; phylum Chordata; class Mammalia; order Carnivora; family Phocidae; genus Halichoerus; species Halichoerus grypus. The sequence continues at coordinate 7,594,326 of NC_135712.1, forward strand.
AGGCGCTGGGCCACAGGGGCTCTGCCCGCCACGAAGTGTGTGGAGCCCGCCGTGAGGAGGGTGGCCCAACCACACAAGCCGAGGCCGCCCTCAGGCCGCCCGCGGTGGTGGCCAGTCCTCCCTCGTTACAAGCCCTGTGCTTGTCGGCAATGAACGCAGACCTGAGCAGGCTGGTGCTTAGGGACACTGTCATCTCTCTGAGGAAGGCACTGAAGAGCCAGCCTCCCGACCTGCCCCAGGTCCCTGGGGAAAAACCCATCCTCAGAACATCGGAGAAGGATGGAGAACAGCTTCTGAGGAAAAGAACGAAGGATCGGAGTGAAAACACTCCTTTTCCAGAAGGACCCGAACCGCTCAACCAAGACGTTTCGAGATGGAGGCAGAAAGGGCAGGAGAAGGAGGGGGAAGAAAGGCTGGAGCCGTCGAAGGCATGCATGGAGCCGGTCCCGAAAGATCAAGCCAGCCAGTCCCCGTCCAGGGCCGGACCCGGGCTGCAGGCCGTCCCCCCGCCTGACCTCCCTGCAGAGCACGCCGGTGCCGGGACCCGGGGAGTCCAGCCAGAGAGGGGAGCAGGAAATGGCGATCAGCCCGCCCATCGGGCAGCAGTGGATCTGAAGGGCGTCCCTGACGATGCTGGCTGCCCTCGGTCCCCTCCAAGTCCCGAAGGGGAACAGCAACACAGAGCCAGACGACTGTGCGCAGAAAGGCGAGAGATGGCGGAGCTGACACGACAAATCCACAGCCTGCAAACCCAGGAAGTCTCTTTGCAGAAGGAAACTTCACAGCTGGACAGGGAGATTCAGCTGCTGAAGCTGAAACGTCAGAACCCCCTGGATGAACAGGACCAATACATCCTGCAACTTCACCAAAGAGTGTTCCAAGCGGAAGCTCAGTGCTTGGAAATGAAGAAGAAACTGGCCAGCGCGCACAGAGAAATGAACTTCGCGTGCCAGATTCGCAACCTCTACAAGAACATGGCCCAAGACCTGGGCAAGGAGCTGGAGAGAACCAGCTCCTACTATCGCAAGCTGGTCCTCTTCCATCACGAAAGAGTCACAAGGAGCTGGGTGGGAGCTGCGCCCAGAGAGAGGGAGTTCCAGGAGCTAAGGAAAGAGAATGATCACTTGAGGCGGATGCTAGCCGGTGTGGAGTCCAGCTGCCGGCCTGTCCTGAGGGACCCTCTGGGTCCTGCTGCTCCGCCCACAGCCCACGCAGGCTGGGGAGTGTCGGGGGGTCCCCGGGGTCATCTGGCCCCCAGGGGGGAGGGAAGGCCCACCGTGAGGGCCCCGGGACCCAGAGTCGCCTGCAGGGGTGACCAGGCTCAGGGCAGCCGGGCTCTGAGCCGCCACAGCCCGGCTCAGCATCTGCGCGGAGCTCCGTGAAGAACGTCTGATGGCTCTCTCTCTCTAGTGAAACGGCTACTATTTCGGAACTGACGCCACAGTGACTCTCCGCCGGATCGCGGTGTAACCCCATCGCGGACTGTGTAACTAGAGCTTCGTCCACATTGTCATGAAGACATAGCTTCCCTGCCGGACGCTTTAGAACTCTCTGCTGTAGGTACGGTGTTCGGATTGAAATTCATGCCACTGGGACTGAAGACATCCTCTATCGTGGACATGGATAGAGACTTTCAAACAAGACCATTTCTGTGCTCTAGGACTAGGGTTACAGTTCCGCAGAAATAACTCAGTATTTATGTGAATAAAATGTGATTGCCTTATAAAAAGAGAGAGAGAAAAAACTTAAACAAAACAACAACATCTCACTCAAACTGTATGAAATAGTTAGTGTAGTCCTAAATTCAAATTTTAGTCCTAAAACTCATATTTTAGTCGTCAATTCAAATTTTAGTCCTAAATTCAAATTTTAGTCTTAAATTCAAATTTTAGTCCTAAATTCACATTTGAGTCCTAAGTTCATATTTTAGTTCTGAATTCATATTTTAGTCCTAAATTCATAGCATTAGTTTAGTCTTAAATTTATAGATAGGAAAACTTAGGAATTTGCAACCATTTCTTCCTTGTTCTGCCATTTTTTTCTTCTTAGCCTTTGTTGTTTTGTTTAAGATACTGTTTGTTGTTTAACATTTATGAATTGTATGCAGTCAAAATACAAAGTTTTCTCCTGATAACAAGCATACACTCCCATGCACGTGGGCATGTGCACACGCACACACCCCAGGATGCAGAATCTAGACTACTGTAGTTGTTTTATGAGTACCTGAAAATGTAAAAATAGAATTGACCATTTTAAAAATTGCTTATAGATAAATAAATTACTGAAAGGAAAAAAACGTGTGTGTGCAATGTGTAAAGAGAGGACAGGCTCCTTGATGTTCTGCACAGAGAGCAGAGTGTCCCGATGGACCAGGGAAGATCCCAGGCAGGAGCGCTTCTCCCACACGGTGCGGAGGAGGAGGCCGGGGGACAGTCCCCAGCTGCAGCAGGGAAGAGGGCAGGACCAAGGAGGGGGCTCCCAGCCTCCAGCCACAGGGGGAGGCGGTCCCACCCCTGGGCCTGGAGGGAGGACAGGGAAGTGGCATCTGCTGAGCCCAGTGGGGGGCTGTCCCAGGAATGGGGCAAAGTGCCCCCCCTCTGCCATCCAGACCTCCATGGACTGCTGGGCAAGGAGGCAGCCCCCAGAGGGCCTGAGTGCAGGTAGGGGAGTCAGCCTCGGGCACAGGGCAGGCAGAAAAGGGTCCAGGAGCAATTTGGAGAAGGACGCGCACTCATGATTCTATTTGACCCAAAGTGTGCCTGTGTGTATTATTTGCTTTCATTCGCACCCACATTTGTAGTGAGTATCTCTGCAGCTTCGAAGATGTCTTTAGCGCTGTCCTGCAGCATGGGGTGGGGCCCGAGGAGCCCCAGGGCTTCCGTCCTAGTGGGAGCAAGGCCAGGGAATCAAGAACAAGGGCACAAGGAATAGCAATCTCTGCTCTGCAGAGAATTCCAGTAGGGTGATGACTACAGGGGTCAGGGGCCACAACCAGAGGGGACATTCAGGCTGAGATGAAGGTCACAGGAGGTAGTCTGGGAGAGCAGGGGGCAGAATGTTCCAGGCAGGGAGCACAGGAGTATAAAGGCCGAGGCAGGGCTGTGCTGCCGGGGCTGGGGAAACCGGGCACAGGCGACAGGGAAGGGGGCAGGCAGCAGGGCCCCTGCACAGAGCTCTCCCTCGTGCAGGGTAGAGACCCCCGGGGCGGGTGGAGACCTGGAGACAGGGGCTGGTGGCTGGGCACGGGTGTGATGTGTGTTCTGCACAGATCTGCGTGGCTTTGGGGACAAGGGAACGAGGGGAGGGGGAGACGGGGCTGGATTCTGGGAGGGGACTCACAGGGTCTGCATGGAGCACTGGGGGCTGGCACTGGGGTGGTCATCATGGAGATGGAGGGGGAGGACAGATCGGGGCTGTGTTGGGGCAGTTGGGGGGTCAGAGGAGAGGCAGGAAGAAAGACTCCCACCTTCTGTAAGATCGCTGTGTGTTGTCTGGGCGTCCTCAAGGAACCCTTAGAAAAATCTCTGCGTGGGGCCCTGAGGAGAGTCAGCAAGGCATGGACCCATTGCACGCAGTGGGGAGCCCGCTTTCTGAGGAGTGTGGCGTGGAGTAGGCCTGTCCATTCGGGCTCCCGCCAGGTTTCCACCGTCCCTGACGGCCCTCGTGAGCAGGTGGTCTCACCTCCCAGCTGCTCCCACAACAGGGACCCCAAGGGCAGCCTCAGGAGGGGCTGGAGTGCAGGGGGAGGATTTCCAAGGGGACGCACGTCCTACCTGATGGAGCCGACGCTGCTACCAGCGGGAACCACGACAAATACGACGTGTCCTCCCACAGAGTCACAGGCAGCAGGAGAGAGAGCCTCGGGGACTGGAAGTGCTCCTGAAGGGGGCATGTGCCCTCACTGCTGGGCCACTCCGGCTCTCTAACTGTCCCTGCTGCAGGCTGGGGTGGGGTGGCAGGGCAGGGGGCCTCTCCGGACGAGGAGGCCTCTGAGCTGAATACTGAGAGATGAGCAGGAGTCCCCGATGGTGCTTTCACAGTTTAAAGAGCATAGGAGTCCTTGGAGACCTTGTCACAGAACGATTCCGACTCCTCAGGATGTGGAGCTGAAACTCAGCACGGCCTCCACGTGAGCTCTATGTTGGGACCAGACATGGAGTAGCAAGGGTCCTTAGATGATGATGGGATAGGAGCGGGGGCAGTTGGCTGATACAGGGGATTTTCTGGCAGAAGGCACAGCACGGGCCAAACACAGGGCCGAAAACAGTCTAGTCTCAGGGAGCAAGGCGAGTTTGTGCGGTTAGCTTTCTGGAGTCCAGTGCCGATGGGCTCATAAGGGAATTCTACCAAACATTTAAAGACGAATTAACACCTATTTTTCTGAAGTGGTTTCAAAAAATAGAAATGAAAGGAAAACTTCCAAACTCATTCTATAAGGCCAGCATTACCTTGATCCCCAAATCAGACAAAGACCCCAACGAAAAGAATTTCACACCAATATCCCTGATGAAAATGGATGCAAGACTGTTGAATCTCAGATCTGTACCTCTGAAACAAATCATGCAATATATCTTAAAAAAAAAAAAAAAGAAGAAGAAGGAGATAGCAGGAGGGGAAGAATGAAGGGGGGCAAATCGGTGGGGGAGACGAACCATGAGAGACGATGGACTCTGAAAAATAAACTGAGGGTTCTGGGGGGGAGGGGCGTGGGAGGATGGGTTAGCCTGGTGATGGGTATTAAAGAGGGCACGTTCTGCATGGAGCACTGGGTGTTATGCACAAACGATGAATCATGGAACACTACATCCAAAACTAATGATGTAATGTATGGTGATTAACATAACAATAAAAAATTAAAAAAAAAAAAAAGAAAATGGGTGCAAAAATTCTGACCAAAATACTAGTCAATAGGATCCAACAGTACATTAAAAGGATTATTCACACAACCAGGTGGAATTTATTCCTGGGATGCAAGGGTGGTTCATCATCTACAAATCAATCAACCTGATGCATCACTTTAGTAAAAGAAAGGATAAGAACCATATGATCCTCTCAATAGATGCAGAAGCATTTGGCAAAGTACAGCATTCTTTCTTGATTAACACTCCTCACAGTGTAGGGATAGAGGGAACATACCTCAGTATCATAAAAGCCATCTATGAAAAGACCACTGAGAATATCATTCTCAAAGGGGAAAAACTGAGAGCTTTTCCCCTAAGGTCAAGAACACAGCAGGGACGTCCACTCTCACCACTGTTGTTCAACATAGTACTAGAAGTCCTAGGCTCAGCAATCAGACCACAACAACAACAAAATAATAAAAGGCATCTGAATTGGCAAAGAAGAAGTCAAACACTCACTCTCCACAGATGACATGATACTCTGTGTAGAAAACCCAAAAGACTCCACCGCCAAATTGCTAGAACTCATATAGGAATTCAGCAACGTGACAGGATATGAAATCAATGCACAGAAATCAGTTGGGTATGTGCTATGGTGAGCGCTGTGAATTGTATAAGACTGTTGAATCACAGACCTGTACCTCTGAAACAAATAATACATTATATGTTTTAAAAGAAGAAGAAGAAGAAGAAGAAGGTAGCAGGAAGGGAAAAATGAAGGGGGGGAGATCGGAGGGGGAGATGAACCGTGAGAGACTATGGACTCTGAGAAACAAAGTGAGAGTTCTAGAGGGGAGGGGGTGGGGGGATGAGTTAGCCGTGTGATGGGTATTAAAGAGGGCACGTACTGAATGGAGCACTGGGTGTTATACGCAAACAATGAATCATGGAACACTACATCAAAAACTGATGATGTAATGTATGGTGATTAACATAACATAATAAAAAAAAAGGAAACTGCAAATAAACCTAAATGTTTTGCTATCCAGCCTTTCCTGAACATAGATTGATATTAAATAAAGTGATCAATATGATTTTTTTAAAAATCAGTTGCATTTCTATACACTAACAATGAGACAGAAGAAAGAGAAATTAAGGAATTGATCCCATTTACAGTTGCACCAAAACCCATAAGACACCTAGGAATAAACCTAACCAAAGAGGAAAAGGATCTCTACTCGAAAAACTAAAGAACACTTTTGAAAGAAATTGAGGAAGACACAAAGAAATGGAAAAATATGACATGTTCACGGATTTGAAGAAGAAATATTAGTTAAAATCTCTTACGCTACCCAGAGCAAGCTACACATTCAATGCAATCTCTATCAAAACGCCATTGACATTTTTCACAGAGCTGGAGCAAATAATCCCAAAATTTGTATGGACCAGAAAAGATCCAGAATAGCCAGGGGAATGTTGAAAAAGAAAACCAAAGCTGGTGGCATCACGATTCTGGACTTCAAGCTCTCTGACAAAGCTGCAATCATCAAGACAGCATGGCACTGACACAAAAACAGCCAGACATCAATGGAACAGTATAGAGAACCCAGAAAGGGACCCTCAACTCTATTGTCAACTAATTTTCGACAAAGCAGGAAAGAAAATCCAAAAGAAAAAAAGTCTCTTCGACAAATGACGTTGGGATAATTGGACAGCCACACGGAGAAGAATGACACTGGACCATTTCCTTACACCATACACAAAGATAAACTCAAAATGGACGAGAGACCTAAATGGGAGACAGGAATCCATCAAAATCTTAGAGGAGAACACAGCAACAATCTCTTAGACCTCGGCTGCAGCAACTCTTGCTAGACACATCTCCAAAGGCAGGGAAACAAAAGCAAAAGTGAACTATTGGGACTTCATCAAGATAAAAAGCTTTTGCCCGGCAAAGGAAACAGTCAGCAAAACCAAAAGGCAACCTATGGGATGGAAGGAGATATTTGCAAATAACTTATCAGATAAAGGGCTAATAACCAAAATCTATAAAGAACTTATCAAACTCAGCACCCAAAAAACCAAATAATCCAGTGAAGAAATCAGCAGAAGACATGAAGAGACATTTCTCGAAAGAAGACCTACAAATGGCCAACAGACACATGAACAAATGCTCCACATCACTCAGAATCAGGGAAATCCAAATCAAAACCTCAATGAGATACCACCTCACACCAGTCAGAATGGCTAAAATTAACAAGTCAGGAAATGGCAGATGTTGGCAAGGATGCAGAGAAAGGGGAACCCTCCTACACTGTTGGTGGGAAGGCAAGCTGGTGCAGCCAATCTGGAAAACAGTAGGGAGGTTCCTTAAAAAGTTAAAAATAGGGCTACCCTCTGACTCAGCAATTGCATTACTAGGTATTTACCCCAAAGATACAAAGATAGTGATCCGAAGGGGCACATACACCCCAATATTTATTGCAGCAATGCCCACCATAGCCAAACTGTAGAAAGAGCCCAAATGCCCCACGGATCCATGACAGATGAATGGATAAAGAAGATGTGGTATATGTACACCATGGAATATTACTCAGCCATCAAAAAGGATGATTGCTTACCATTTACATCACTGGGGATGGAACTGGAGGGTATTATGCTAAGCGAAATAAGTCAATGAGAGAAAGACAATTGTCGTACGGTTTCACTCACATGTGGAATGTAAGAAACAGCACAGAGGACCATAGGGGAAGGGAGAGAAAACTGAATGGGAAGTCACAGAGAAGAAGAAAAACCATCACAGACTCTTAACTATAGGAAATAAACTGAGGGTTGCTGGAGGTGGATGGAGTGATGGGGTAAATGGGGGATGGGCATTAAGTAGGGCATGTGATGTTATGAGCACTGGGTGTTAGATGAAACTGATGAATTATTGAGCTCTACATCTGAAACTAATGTTGTACTCTATGTTGGCTAATTAAATTTAAATTAAAAAAGGAAAAAACAAAGGAAAATAATTTAAATAAATCAATTATCAATGAAAATATCAAGTATTCAGAAATCTGCCCAAAAATATGCAAAACCTCTATAGGATAGACCAATGGAAAACACTAAAAAGTTCAGAAAGACAACACACCATACATGGCTCTTAATTCACATCAGAAGAGGCAGAAAGACGGAGGGTATGGAATTTAAAATACACTCACCTTTCCATGTAAAAACAAATGCAACTGGTCCCTGCCACAAAAACCCCATCGAGGTTTCCAAATTATCCAGATGTTACCTTCCCGATCTCTGGCCATTCTCGGTTTTGTTTGTTTGCTTGCTTCTTTGGTTGGTTGATCTTCTAGTTATAAAAACAGTTTCGGTTGTCAAGAAGACAGAAGCTAAAGAACAAGCTAACTGAATATCTGCCTTCTTGGTTGGTGTGCCTTGGAAAGTGAATGTGTGATGGACGAGAGCTGAAGTCACTGACAATGCCTCATCCATTCCGCCCTCAGCGAGCCCCATCATGATGGAGTTCAAGCCATCTCGGGATGTCCTCTTATCCTTGAATTGAAATAGTTCTGGAGGCTGCAAGTCGAGATCAAAATGTGGTGTCGTCAGGGTTGGTTCCTCCTGAGGGCCGTGAGGGAGAATCTGCTCCACTGTCTCTGCCAACTTCTGGGGCTTTGGTGGCAATCTTTGGCATCTATTGGCTTGTAGAAGCATCACCCCAGTCTCTGCCTGTATCCTCACATGGCGCTCTCCCTGTCTGTGCTTCAAATCATTCTTGTTTCCAAAAGATACCTAATGATCTAGAGAAATTTTATTATATATAATATATGTATATAATATACATGACATATTACATTAAATTGAAAAATAGGCATACAAAACAGTTGTATGATCCCAATTTTATAAAAATAACAATGTATGCATTTTTAAAAGATTAAAATGCAACAAAAACAGTGCTCCTACATGATTCTTTTACGTTTCTGTTTTCTAAATTTTTCACTGAGAGCAAATACTACTTTTACAGTATGACACGTAAACAAATGTACTAAATGAATAAAGTGTGGATAGAAATCCTTTAAGTAAGAGGCTCTGGTACGTGTGAGAGATACAAAGAGATTTCCACTTCATAACAACAACCACACAAGGAGCACTTGGTATGCACCATGTGATGCTCTAAGAGCTCTCTTTGTGTAACTCACAAAAGCCATAGGAGGCCAATACTTTTTTATGCCCATTTCACAGATGAGGAAAGAGCTGGATAGTCAGCAGATCCAGGCTGGTTCAAGGATCAAGGTAACATCATCTGTCTACTTGCTCACTTGTCTGTTGGAATTTGGTTTTTCAAACACAGGTTGCTGCCAGCACAACGACATTCATTTTGTTTGGTAATGGGGCAGAGGAAGAAACTAGTGGGTCAGTATCGTTATGTGTTAGTTTCCATGGGATCCAATAAGTACTTGGCTTGCATTTTTCACTTTTAACCTTAGAAAGCATTTTGTTTACTCCTGCCCTGCTACTGTTTCACCCTAAAAATCACAGTGGGCACAATCAAGCAGGAGTTTCAACTCCACTCCACTCTATGGCCTCCCCAGCCCTTCCGGTGAAAGGAATCAGCAGGGCGGGAGAACGAACTGGCTCAGGTCCCGGCACGGGTGGTCCCATCCCACCGTGGTCCAGCCGGGAGACCTTCTGTATTTGCTCCATCTACAAAGTGAGCTATCTGTGTAGATCTCCACCAGCTCCTTTCGGAAAGCCACAGCTGGTGGGTGGTAGAGCTGAGCTCAACCTCTAGGTCTCAACTTTAAATCAGACTAATATTTAAGGTTCTTCTTCCTTCTGTGAAGGACAAGGTCACAGTATTTCTCCTCATGTTGTCTTATAACAAGCTCTGTTCACCAGTTAGGATTTCTAAATCAGCTGTCGTTCTGTTCACTCCTTGATGTGTCACATAAAGAGCCAACTGATGGCTTGGTGTCTGTGTGCATCTGCACCATTTGGAGGAATCATGGGTTTTGGAACACTCTGCGGATCCCCAATGCAGCCACCTCTCCTCCCAGATTTCTTGATCATCTTTATTTTTTATTTTATTTTATTTTATTATGTTATGTTAGTCACCATACTTCATTAGTTTTTGATGTAGTGTTCCACGATTCATTGTTTTCATATAACACCCCGTGCTCCATGCGGTACATGTCCTCCTTCATACCCATCACCAGGCTAACCCATCCCCCCACGCCCCTCCCCTCTAAAACCCTCAGCTTGTTTCGCAGAGTCCGCGGTCTCTCACGGTTCAACTCCCCCTCCGATCTCCCCCGCTTCATTTTTCCATTCCTTCTCCTAATGTCCTCCATGCTATTCCTTATGTGCCACAAATAAGTGAAGCCATGTGATAATTGACTTTCTCTGCTTGACTTATTTCACTCAGCATATTCTCCTCCAGTCCCATCCATGTTGATGCAAATGGTGGGTATTCATCCTTTCTGATGGCTGAGTAATATTCCATTGTATATATGGACCACATCTTCTCTAGCCATTCATCTGTTGAAAGGCATCTCAGCTCTTTCCACAGTTTGGCTATTGTGGACATTGCTGCTATGAACATGGGGGTGCATATGGCCCTTCTTTTCACTACATCTGTGTCTTTGGGGTTAATACCCAGTAGTGCAATTGCTGGGTCATAGGGTAGCTGTATTTTTCACTTTTTGAGGAACCTCCACACTGTTTTGCAAAGTGCCTGTACCAACTCGTATTCCCACCAACAGTGTAAGAGGGTTCCCCTTTCTCCACATCCTCTCCAACATTTGTTGTTTCTTGCCTTGTCAATTCTTGCCATTCTAACTGGTGTGAGGTGCTATCTCAATGTGGTATTGACTTGAATTTCCCTGATGGCTAATGATGTTGAACATTTTTTCATGTGTCTGTTAGCCATTCCTATGTCTTCTTTGGATCTATTTCTATATATAGTGTAGATATAGAGATACATATGGTATTTCTGTATACCAGTGACAAAGAGTTTCCAAATGAAATTTAAATAAATTATCAATACCATTTACATCAACGTGGACGCAACTAGAGGGTATGATGCTGAATGAAATAAGTCAGTCAGAGAAAGACAATTATCATATGGTTTCACTCATATGTGGAATATAAGAAACAGTGCAGAGGATCATAAAAGGGAGGGAAAACTGAAAGGAAAGAAATCAGAGAGGGAGACAAACCAAGAGATGCTTAACTATAGGAAACAAACTGAGGGATCCTGGAGGGGATGTGCAGTTGCGGGTTAGATAAATGGGTGATGGGCATTAAGGAGGGCACCCGATGTGATGAGCACTGGGTGTCATATGCAACTAATGATAGCTGAACTCTACATCTGAAACTAATGATGTACTATATGTTTGCTAATTGAATTAAAATTAAAAAAAATTTAAAAAGAACCTGGCTGGCCTCCCCTCCCCGGCCCAACTGCTCTGCCCCGGTTGCCGGGCACCGGCTGACCTCATAGGTGGAACTCTCCACAGGGTTCTGAGTGGTCAGTTGCGGCCACAGGACTCTGGCACTCGGAGACAGAGCTGTGGAGCCCGACGCAGCCATGGAGGGCCCCCCCTCGGCCGCCGGATCCACTTGCCAGCTGGTGTTGGAGCACCTGTGGGAGGCGCTGCTGCTGATTTCTGGAAGCTGGGGACACAGCCCGAGTCTCCCCGTGTTGCCCTGGGCGGTGCTCGTATGGACTGTGCTGCTGGTTCTCCTCGTGAAGAGACGACTCACTCGAAGAAGCGCGAAGGCGCTGGGCCACAGGGGCTCTGCCCGCCACGAAGTGTGTGGAGCCCGCCGTGAGGATGGTGGCCCAACCACACAAGCCGAGGCCGCCCTCAGGCCGCCCGCGGTGGTGGCCAGTCCTCCCTCGTTACAAGCCCTGTGCTTGTCGGCAATGAACGCAGACCTGAGCAGGCTGGTGCTTAGGGACACTGTCATCTCTTTGAGGAAGGCACTGAAGAGCCAGCCTCCCGACCTGCCCCAGGTCCCTGGGGAAAAACCCATCCTCAGAACATCGGAGAAGGATGGAGAACAGCTTCTGAGGAAAAGAACGAAGGATCGGAGTGAAAACACTCCTTTTCCAGAAGGACCCGAACCGCTCAACCAAGACGTTTCGAGATGGAGGCAGAAAGGGCAGGAGAAGGAGGGGGAAGAAAGGCTGGAGCCGTCGAAGGCATGCATGGAGCCGGTCCCGAAAGATCAAGCCAGCCAGTCCCCGTCCAGGGCCGGACCCGGGCTGCAGGCCGTCCCCCCGCCTGACCTCCCTGCAGAGCACGCCGGTGCCGGGACCCGGGGAGTCCAGCCAGAGAGGGGAGCAGGAAATGGCGATCAGCCCGCCCATCGGGCAGCAGTGGATCTGAAGGGCGTCCCTGACGATGCTGGCTGCCCTCGGTCCCCTCCAAGTCCCGAAGGGGAACAGCAACACAGAGCCAGACGACTGTGCGCAGAAAGGCGAGAGATGGCGGAGCTGACACGACAAATCCACAGCCTGCAAACCCAGGAAGCCCCTTTGCAGAAGGAAACTTCACAGCTGGACAGGGAGATTCAGCCGCTGAAGCTGAAACGTCAGAACCCCCTGGATGAACAGGACCAATACATCCTGCAACTTCACCAAAGAGTGTTCCAAGCGGAAGCTCAGTGCTTGGAAATGAAGAAGAAACTGGCCAGCGCGCACAGAGAAATGAACTTCGCGTGCCAGATTCGCAACCTCTACAAGAACATGGCCCAAGACCTGGGCAAGGAGCTGGAGAGAACCAGCTCCTACTATCGCAAGCTGGTCCTCTTCCATCACGAAAGAGTCACAAGGAGCTGGGTGGGAGCTGCGCCCAGAGAGAGGGAGTTCCAGGAGCTAAGGAAAGAGAATGATCACTTGAGGCGGATGCTAGCCGGTGTGGAGTCCAGCTGCCGGCCTGTCCTGAGGGACCCTCTGGGTCCTGCTGCTCCGCCCACAGCCCACGCAGGCTGGGGAGTGTCGGGGGGTCCCCGGGGTCATCTGGCCCCCAGGGGGGAGGGAAGGCCCACCGTGAGGGCCCCGGGACCCAGAGTCGCCTGCAGGGGTGACCAGGCTCAGGGCAGCCGGGGTCTGAGCCGCCACAGCCCGGCTCAGCATCTGCGCGGAGCTCCGTGAAGAACGTCTGATGGCTCTCTCTCTCTAGTGAAACGGCTACTATTTCGGAACTGACGCCACAGTGACTCTCCGCCGGATCGCGGTGTAACCCCATCGCGGACTGTGTAACTAGAGCTTCGTCCACATTGTCATGAAGACATAGCTTCCCTGCCGGACGCTTTAGAACTCTCTGCTGTAGGTACGGTGTTCGGATTGAAATTCATGCCACTGGGACTGAAGACATCCTCTATCGTGGACATGGATAGAGACTTTCAAACAAGACCATTTCTGTGCTCTAGGACTAGGGTTACAGTTCCGCAGAAATAACTCAGTATTTATGTGAATAAAATGTGATTGCCTTATAAAAAGAGAGAGAGAAAAAACTTAAACAAAACAACAACATCTCACTCAAACTGTATGAAATAGTTAGTGTAGTCCTAAATTCAAATTTTAGTCCTAAAACTCATATTTTAGTCGTCAATTCAAATTTTAGTCCTAAATTCAAATTTTAGTCTTAAATTCAAATTTTAGTCCTAAATTCACATTTGAGTCCTAAGTTCATATTTTAGTTCTGAATTCATATTTTAGTCCTAAATTCATAGCATTAGTTTAGTCTTAAATTTATAGATAGGAAAACTTAGGAATTTGCAACCATTTCTTCCTTGTTCTGCCATTTTTTTCTTCTTAGCCTTTGTTGTTTTGTTTAAGATACTGTTTGTTGTTTAACATTTATGAATTGTATGCAGTCAAAATACAAAGTTTTCTCCTGATAACAAGCATACACTCCCATGCACGTGGGCATGTGCACACGCACACACCCCAGGATGCAGAATCTAGACTACTGTAGTTGTTTTATGAGTACCTGAAAATGTAAAAATAGAATTGACCATTTTAAAAATTGCTTATAGATAAATAAATTACTGAAAGGAAAAAAACGTGTGTGTGCAATGTGTAAAGAGAGGACAGGCTCCTTGATGTTCTGCACAGAGAGCAGAGTGTCCCGATGGACCAGGGAAGATCCCAGGCAGGAGCGCTTCTCCCACACGGTGCGGAGGAGGAGGCCGGGGGACAGTCCCCAGCTGCAGCAGGGAAGAGGGCAGGACCAAGGAGGGGGCTCCCAGCCTCCAGCCACAGGGGGAGGCGGTCCCACCCCTGGGCCTGGAGGGAGGACAGGGAAGTGGCATCTGCTGAGCCCAGTGGGGGGCTGTCCCAGGAATGGGGCAAAGTGCCCCCCCTCTGCCATCCAGACCTCCATGGACTGCTGGGCAAGGAGGCAGCCCCCAGAGGGCCTGAGTGCAGGTAGGGGAGTCAGCCTCGGGCACAGGGCAGGCAGAAAAGGGTCCAGGAGCAATTTGGAGAAGGACGCGCACTCATGATTCTATTTGACCCAAAGTGTGCCTGTGTGTATTATTTGCTTTCATTCGCACCCACATTTGTAGTGAGTATCTCTGCAGCTTCGAAGATGTCTTTAGCGCTGTCCTGCAGCATGGGGTGGGGCCCGAGGAGCCCCAGGGCTTCCGTCCTAGTGGGAGCAAGGCCAGGGAATCAAGAACAAGGGCACAAGGAATAGCAATCTCTGCTCTGCAGAGAATTCCAGTAGGGTGATGACTACAGGGGTCAGGGGCCACAACCAGAGGGGACATTCAGGCTGAGATGAAGGTCACAGGAGGTAGTCTGGGAGAGCAGGGGGCAGAATGTTCCAGGCAGGGAGCACAGGAGTATAAAGGCCGAGGCAGGGCTGTGCTGCCGGGGCTGGGGAAACCGGGCACAGGCGACAGGGAAGGGGGCAGGCAGCAGGGCCCCTGCACAGAGCTCTCCCTCGTGCAGGGTAGAGACCCCCGGGGCGGGTGGAGACCTGGAGACAGGGGCTGGTGGCTGGGCACGGGTGTGATGTGTGTTCTGCACAGATCTGCGTGGCTTTGGGGACAAGGGAACGAGGGGAGGGGGAGACGGGGCTGGATTCTGGGAGGGGACTCACAGGGTCTGCATGGAGCACTGGGGGCTGGCACTGGGGTGGTCATCATGGAGATGGAGGGGGAGGACAGATCGGGGCTGTGTTGGGGCAGTTGGGGGGTCAGAGGAGAGGCAGGAAGAAAGACTCCCACCTTCTGTAAGATCACTGTGTGTTGTCTGGGCGTCCTCAAGGAACCCTTAGAAAAATCTCTGCGTGGGGCCCTGAGGAGAGTCAGCAAGGCATGGACCCATTGCACGCAGTGGGGAGCCCGCTTTCTGAGGAGTGTGGCGTGGAGTAGGCCTGTCCATTCGGGCTCCCGCCAGGTTTCCACCGTCCCTGACGGCCCTCGTGAGCAGGTGGTCTCACCTCCCAGCTGCTCCCACAACAGGGACCCCAAGGGCAGCCTCAGGAGGGGCTGGAGTGCAGGGGGAGGATTTCCAAGGGGACGCACGTCCTACCTGATGGAGCCGACGCTGCTACCAGCGGGAACCACGACAAATACGACGTGTCCTCCCACAGAGTCACAGGCAGCAGGAGAGAGAGCCTCGGGGACTGGAAGTGCTCCTGAAGGGGGCATGTGCCCTCACTGCTGGGCCACTCCGGCTCTCTAACTGTCCCTGCTGCAGGCTGGGGTGGGGTGGCAGGGCAGGGGGCCTCTCCGGACGAGGAGGCCTCTGAGCTGAATACTGAGAGATGAGCAGGAGTCCCCGATGGTGCTTTCACAGTTTAAAGAGCATAGGAGTCCTTGGAGACCTTGTCACAGAACGATTCCGACTCCTCAGGATGTGGAGCTGAAACTCAGCACGGCCTCCACGTGAGCTCTATGTTGGGACCAGACATGGAGTAGCAAGGGTCCTTAGATGATGATGGGATAGGAGCGGGGGCAGTTGGCTGATACAGGGGATTTTCTGGCAGAAGGCACAGCACGGGCCAAACACAGGGCCGAAAACAGTCTAGTCTCAGGGAGCAAGGCGAGTTTGTGCGGTTAGCTTTCTGGAGTCCAGTGCCGATGGGCTCATAAGGGAATTCTACCAAACATTTAAAGACGAATTAACACCTATTTTTCTGAAGTGGTTTCAAAAAATAGAAATGAAAGGAAAACTTCCAAACTCATTCTATAAGGCCAGCATTACCTTGATCCCCAAATCAGACAAAGACCCCAACGAAAAGAATTTCACACCAATATCCCTGATGAAAATGGATGCAAGACTGTTGAATCTCAGATCTGTACCTCTGAAACAAATCATGCAATATATCTTAAAAAAAAAAAAAAAAGAAGAAGAAGGAGATAGCAGGAGGGGAAGAATGAAGGGGGGCAAATCGGTGGGGGAGACGAACCATGAGAGACGATGGACTCTGAAAAATAAACTGAGGGTTCTGGGGGGGAGGGGCGTGGGAGGATGGGTTAGCCTGGTGATGGGTATTAAAGAGGGCACGTTCTGCATGGAGCACTGGGTGTTATGCACAAACGATGAATCATGGAACACTACATCCAAAACTAATGATGTAATGTATGGTGATTAACATAACAATAAAAAATTAAAAAAAAAAAAAGAAAATGGGTGCAAAAATTCTGACCAAAATACTAGTCAATAGGATCCAACAGTACATTAAAAGGATTATTCACACAACCAGGTGGAATTTATTCCTGGGATGCAAGGGTGGTTCATCATCTACAAATCAATCAACCTGATGCATCACTTTAGTAAAAGAAAGGATAAGAACCATATGATCCTCTCAATAGATGCAGAAGCATTTGGCAAAGTACAGCATTCTTTCTTGATTAACACTCCTCACAGTGTAGGGATAGAGGGAACATACCTCAGTATCATAAAAGCCATCTATGAAAAGACCACTGAGAATATCATTCTCAAAGGGGAAAAACTGAGAGCTTTTCCCCTAAGGTCAAGAACACAGCAGGGACGTCCACTCTCACCACTGTTGTTCAACATAGTACTAGAAGTCCTAGGCTCAGCAATCAGACCACAACAACAACAAAATAATAAAAGGCATCTGAATTGGCAAAGAAGAAGTCAAACACTCACTCTCCACAGATGACATGATACTCTGTGTAGAAAACCCAAAAGACTCCACCGCCAAATTGCTAGAACTCATATAGGAATTCAGCAACGTGACAGGATATGAAATCAATGCACAGAAATCAGTTGGGTATGTGCTATGGTGAGCGCTGTGAATTGTATAAGACTGTTGAATCACAGACCTGTACCTCTGAAACAAATAATACATTATATGTTTTAAAAGAAGAAGAAGAAGAAGAAGAAGGTAGCAGGAAGGGAAAAATGAAGGGGGGGAGATCGGAGGGGGAGATGAACCGTGAGAGACTATGGACTCTGAGAAACAAAGTGAGAGTTCTAGAGGGGAGGGGGTGGGGGGATGAGTTAGCCGTGTGATGGGTATTAAAGAGGGCACGTACTGAATGGAGCACTGGGTGTTATACGCAAACAATGAATCATGGAACACTACATCAAAAACTGATGATGTAATGTATGGTGATTAACATAACATAATAAAAAAAAAGGAAACTGCAAATAAACCTAAATGTTTTGCTATCCAGCCTTTCCTGAACATAGATTGATATTAAATAAAGTGATCAATATGATTTTTTTAAAAATCAGTTGCATTTCTATACACTAACAATGAGACAGAAGAAAGAGAAATTAAGGAATTGATCCCATTTACAGTTGCACCAAAACCCATAAGACACCTAGGAATAAACCTAACCAAAGAGGAAAAGGATCTCTACTCGAAAAACTAAAGAACACTTTTGAAAGAAATTGAGGAAGACACAAAGAAATGGAAAAATATGACATGTTCACGGATTTGAAGAAGAAATATTAGTTAAAATCTCTTACGCTACCCAGAGCAAGCTACACATTCAATGCAATCTCTATCAAAACGCCATTGACATTTTTCACAGAGCTGGAGCAAATAATCCCAAAATTTGTATGGACCAGAAAAGATCCAGAATAGCCAGGGGAATGTTGAAAAAGAAAACCAAAGCTGGTGGCATCACGATTCTGGACTTCAAGCTCTCTGACAAAGCTGCAATCATCAAGACAGCATGGCACTGACACAAAAACAGCCAGACATCAATGGAACAGTATAGAGAACCCAGAAAGGGACCCTCAACTCTATTGTCAACTAATTTTCGACAAAGCAGGAAAGAAAATCCAAAAGAAAAAAAGTCTCTTCGACAAATGACGTTGGGATAATTGGACAGCCACACGGAGAAGAATGACACTGGACCATTTCCTTACACCATACACAAAGATAAACTCAAAATGGACGAGAGACCTAAATGGGAGACAGGAATCCATCAAAATCTTAGAGGAGAACACAGCAACAATCTCTTAGACCTCGGCTGCAGCAACTCTTGCTAGACACATCTCCAAAGGCAGGGAAACAAAAGCAAAAATGAACTATTGGGACTTCATCAAGATAAAAAGCTTTTGCCCGGCAAAGGAAACAGTCAGCAAAACCAAAAGGCAACCTATGGGATGGAAGGAGATATTTGCAAATAACTTATCAGATAAAGGGCTAATAACCAAAATCTATAAAGAACTTATCAAACTCAGCACCCAAAAAACCAAATAATCCAGTGAAGAAATCAGCAGAAGACATGAAGAGACATTTCTCGAAAGAAGACCTACAAATGGCCAACAGACACATGAACAAATGCTCCACATCACTCAGAATCAGGGAAATCCAAATCAAAACCTCAATGAGATACCACCTCACACCAGTCAGAATGGCTAAAATTAACAAGTCAGGAAATGGCAGATGTTGGCAAGGATGCAGAGAAAGGGGAACCCTCCTACACTGTTGGTGGGAAGGCAAGCTGGTGCAGCCAATCTGGAAAACAGTAGGGAGGTTCCTTAAAAAGTTAAAAATAGGGCTACCCTCTGACTCAGCAATTGCATTACTAGGTATTTACCCCAAAGATACAAAGATAGTGATCCGAAGGGGCACATACACCCCAATATTTATTGCAGCAATGCCCACCATAGCCAAACTGTAGAAAGAGCCCAAATGCCCCACGGATCCATGACAGATGAATGGATAAAGAAGATGTGGTATATGTACACCGTGGAATATTACTCAGCCATCAAAAAGGATGATTGCTTACCATTTACATCACCGGGGATGGAACTGGAGGGTATTATGCTAAGCGAAATAAGTCAATGAGAGAAAGACAATTGTCGTATGGTTTCACTCACATGTGGAATGTAAGAAACAGCACAGAGGACCATAGGGGAAGGGAGAGAAAACTGAATGGGAAGTCACAGAGAAGAAGAAAAACCATCACAGACTCTTAACTATAGGAAATAAACTGAGGGTTGCTGGAGGTGGATGGAGTGATGGGGTAAATGGGGGATGGGCATTAAGTAGGGCATGTGATGTTATGAGCCCTGGGTGTTATATGAAACTGATGAATTATTGAGCTCTACATCTGAAACTAATGTTGTACTCTATGTTGGCTAATTAAATTTAAATTAAAAAAGGAAAAAACAAAGGAAAATAATTTAAATAAATCAATTATCAATGAAAATATCAAGTATTCAGGAATCTGCCCAAAAATATGCAAAACTTCTATAGGATAGACCAAAGGAAAACACCAAAAAGTTCAGAAAGACAACACACCATACATGGCTCTTAATTCACATCAGAAGAGGCAGAAAGACAGAGGGTATGGAATTTAAAATACAGTCACCTTTCCATGTAAAAACAAATGCAACTGGTCCCTGCCACAAAAACCCCATCGAGGTTTCCAAATTATCCAGATGTTACCTTCCCGATCTCTGGCCATTCTTGGTTTTGTTTGTTTGCTTGCTTCTTTGGTTGGTTGATCTTCTAGTTATAAAAACAGTTTCGGTTGTCAAGAAGACAGAAGCTAAAGAACAAGCTAACTGAATATCTGCCTTCTTGGTTGGTGTGCCTTGGAAAGTGAATGTGTGATGGACGAGAGCTGAAGTCACTGACAATGCCTCATCCATTCCGCCCTTAGCGAGCCCCATCATGATGGAGTTCAAGCCGTCTTGGGACGTTCTCTTATCCTTGAATTGAAATAGTTCGGGAGGCTGCAAGTCGAGATCAAAGTGTGGTGTCGTCAGGGTTGGTTCCTCCCGAGGGCCGTGAGGGAGAATGTGTTCCACTGTCTCTCCCAATTTCTGGGGCTTTGGTGGCAATCTTTGGCATCTATTGGCTTGTAGAAGCATCACCCCAGTCTCTGCCTGTATCCTCACATGGCGCTCTCCCTGTGTGTGCTTCAAATCATTCTTGTTTCCAAAAGATACCTAATGATCTAGAGAAATTTTATTATATATAATATATGTATATAATAGACATGACATATTACATTAAATTTAAAAATAGGCATACAAAACAGTTGTATGATCCCAATTTTTAAAAATAACAATGTATGCATTTTTAAAAGATTAAAATGCAACAGAAACAGTGCTCCTACATGATTCTTTTACGTTTCTGTTTTCTAAATTTTTCACTGAGAGCAAATACTACTTTTACAGTATGACACGTAAACAAATGTACTAAATGAATAAAGTGTGGATAGAAATCCTTTAAGTAAGAGGCTCTGGTACGTGTGAGAGATACAAAGAGATTTCCACTTCATAACAACAACCACACAATGAGCACTTGGTATGCACCATGTGATGCTCTAAGAGCTCTCTTTGTGTAACTCACAAAAGCCATATGAGGCCAATACTTTTTTATGCCCATTTCACAGATGAGGAAAGAGCTGGATAGTCAGCAGATCCAGGCTGGTTCAAGGATCAAGGTAACATCATCTGTCTACTTACTCACTTGTCTGTTGGAATTTGGTTTTTCAAACACAGGTTGCTGTCAGCACAACGACATTCATTTTGTTTGGTAATGGGGCAGAGGAAGAAACTAGTGGGTCAGTATCGTTATGTGTTAGTTTCCATGGGATCCAATAAGTACTTTGTTTCCATTTTTCACTTTTAACCTTGGAAAGCATTTTGTTTACTCCTGCCCTGCTACTGTTTCACCCTAAAAATCACAGTGGGCACAATCAAGCAGGAGTTTCAACTCCACTCCACTCTATGGCCTCCCCAGCCCTTCCGGTGAAAGGAATCAGCAGGGCGGGAGAACGAACTGGCTCAGGTCCCGGCACGGGTGGTCCCATCCCACCGTGGTCCAGCCGGGAGACCTTCTGTATTTGCTCCATCTACAAAGTGAGCTATCTGTGTAGATCTCCACCAGCTCCTTTCGGAAAGCCACAGCTGGTGGGTGGTAGAGCTGAGCTCAACCTCTAGGTCTCAACTTTAAATCAGACTAATATTTAAGGTTCTTCTTCCTTCTGTGAAGGACAAGGTCACAGTATTTCTCCTCATGTTGTCTTATAACAAGCTCTGTTCACCAGTTAGGATTTCTAAATCAGCTGTCGTTCTGTTCACTCCTTGATGTGTCACATAAAGAGCCAACTGATGGCTTGGTGTCTGTGTGCATCTGCACCATTTGGAGGAATCATGGGTTTTGGAACACTCTGCGGATACCCAATGCAGCCACCTCTCCTCCCAGATTTCTTGATCATCTTTATTTTTTATTTTATTTTATTTTATTATGTTATGTTAGTCACCATACTTCATTAGTTTTTGATGTAGTGTTCCACGATTCATTGTTTTCATATAACACCCCGTGCTCCATGCGGTACGTGTCCTCCTTCATACCCATCACCAGGCTAACCCATCCCCCCACCCCCCTCCCCTCTAAAACCCTCAGCTTGTTTCGCAGAGTCCGCGGTCTCTCACGGTTCAACTCCCCCTCCGATCTCCCCCGCTTCATTTTTCCATTCCTTCTCCTAATGTCCTCCATGCTATTCCTTATGTGCCACAAATAAGTGAAGCCATGTGATAATTGACTTTCTCTGCTTGACTTATTTCACTCAGCATATTCTCCTCCAGTCCCATCCATGTTGATGCAAATGGTGGGTATTCATCCTTTCTGATGGCTGAGTAATATTCCATTGTATATATGGACCACATCTTCTCTAGCCATTCATCTGTTGAAAGGCATCTCAGCTCTTTCCACAGTTTGGCTATTGTGGACATTGCTGCTATGAACATGGGGGTGCATATGGCCCTTCTTTTCACTACATCTGTGTCTTTGGGGTTAATACCCAGTAGTGCAATTGCTGGGTCATAGGGTAGCTGTATTTTTCACTTTTTGAGGAACCTCCACACTGTTTTGCAAAGTGGCTGTACCAACTCGTATTCCCACCAACAGTGTAAGAGGGTTCCCCTTTCTCCACATCCTCTCCAACATTTGTTGTTTCTTGCCTTGTCAATTCTTGCCATTCTAACTGGTGTGAGGTGCTATCTCAATGTGGTATTGACTTGAATTTCCCTGATGGCTAATGATGTTGAACATTTTTTCATGTGTCTGTTAGCCATTCCTATGTCTTCTTTGGATCTATTTCTATATATAGTGTAGATATAGAGATACATATGGTATTTCTGTATACCAGTGACAAAGAGTTTCCAAATGAAATTTAAATAAATTATCAATACCATTTACATCAACGTGGACGCAACTAGAGGGTATGATGCTGAATGAAATAAGTCAGTCAGAGAAAGACAATTATCATATGGTTTCACTCATATGTGGAATATAAGAAACAGTGCAGAGGATCATAAAAGGGAGGGAAAACTGAAAGGAAAGAAATCAGAGAGGGAGACAAACCAAGAGATGCTTAACTATAGGAAACAAACTGAGGGATCCTGGAGGGGATGTGCAGTTGCGGGTTAGATAAATGGGTGATGGGCATTAAGGAGGGCACCCGATGTGATGAGCACTGGGTGTCATATGCAACTAATGATAGCTGAACTCTACATCTGAAACTAATGATGTACTATATGTTTGCTAATTGAATTAAAATTAAAAAAAATTTAAAAAGAACCTGGCTGGCCTCCCCTCCCCGGCCCAACTGCTCTGCCCTGGTTGCCGGGCACCGGCTGACCTCATAGGTGGAACTCTCCACAGGGTTCTGAGTGGTCAGTTGCGGCCACAGGACTCTGGCACTCGGAGACAGAGCTGTGGAGCCCGACGCAGCCATGGAGGGCCCCCCCTCGGCCGCCGGATCCACTTGCCAGCTGGTGTTGGAGCACCTGTGGGAGGCGCTGCTGCTGATTTCTGGAAGCTGGGGACACAGCCCGAGTCTCCCCGTGTTGCCCTGGGCGGTGCTCGTATGGACTGTGCTGCTGGTTCTCCTCGTGAAGAGACGACTCACTCGAAGAAGCGCGAAGGCGCTGGGCCACAGGGGCTCTGCCCGCCACGAAGTGTGTGGAGCCCGCCGTGAGGAGGGTGGCCCAACCACACAAGCCGAGGCCGCCCTCAGGCCGCCCGCGGTGGTGGCCAGTCCTCCCTCGTTACAAGCCCTGTGCTTGTCGGCAATGAACGCAGACCTGAGCAGGCTGGTGCTTAGGGACACTGTCATCTCTCTGAGGAAGGCACTGAAGAGCCAGCCTCCCGACCTGCCCCAGGTCCCTGGGGAAAAACCCATCCTCAGAACATCGGAGAAGGATGGAGAACAGCTTCTGAGGAAAAGAACGAAGGATCGGAGTGAAAACACTCCTTTTCCAGAAGGACCCGAACCGCTCAACCAAGACGTTTCGAGATGGAGGCAGAAAGGGCAGGAGAAGGAGGGGGAAGAAAGGCTGGAGCCGTCGAAGGCATGCATGGAGCCGGTCCCGAAAGATCAAGCCAGCCAGTCCCCGTCCAGGGCCGGACCCGGGCTGCAGGCCGTCCCCCCGCCTGACCTCCCTGCAGAGCACGCCGGTGCCGGGACCCGGGGAGTCCAGCCAAAGAGGGGAGCAGGAAATGGCGATCAGCCCGCCCATCGGGCAGCAGTGGATCTGAAGGGCGTCCCTGACGATGCTGGCTGCCCTCGGTCCCCTCCAAGTCCCGAAGGGGAACAGCAACACAGAGCCAGACGACTGTGCGCAGAAAGGCGAGAGATGGCGGAGCTGACACGACAAATCCACAGCCTGCAAACCCAGGAAGCCTCTTTGCAGAAGGAAACTTCACAGCTGGACAGGGAGATTCAGCTGCTGAAGCTGAAACGTCAGAACCCCCTGGATGAACAGGACCAATACATCCTGCAACTTCACCAAAGAGTGTTCCAAGCGGAAGCTCAGTGCTTGGAAATGAAGAAGAAACTGACCAGCGCGCACAGAGAAATGAACTTCGCGTGCCAGAGACGCAACCTCTACAAGAAGATGGCCCAAGACCTGGGCAAGGAGCTGGAGAGAACCAGCTCCTACTATCGCAAGCTGGTCCTCTTCCATCACGAAAGAGTCACAAGGAGCTGGGTGGGAGCTGCGTCCAGAGAGAGGGAGTTCCAGGAGCTAAGGAAAGAGAATGATCACTTGAGGCGGATGCTAGCCGGTGTGGAGTCCAGCTGCCGGCCTGTCCTGAGGGACCCTCTGGGTCCTGCTGCTCCGCCCACAGCCCACGCAGGCTGGGGAGTGTCGGGGGGTCCCCGGGGTCATCTGGCCCCCAGGGGTGAGGGAAGGCCCACCGTGAGGGCCCCGGGACCCAGAGTCGCCTGCAGGGGTGACCAGGCTCAGGGCAGCCGGGCTCTGAGCCGCCACAGCCCGGCTCAGCATCTGCGCGGAGCTCCGTGAAGAACGTCTGATGGCTCTCTCTCTAGTGAAACGGCTACTCTTTCGGAACTGACGCCACAGTGACTCTCCGCAGGATAGCGGTGTAACCCCATCGCGGACTGTGTAACTAGAGCTTCGTCCACATTGTCATGAAGACATAGCTTCCCTGCCGGACGCTTTAGAACTCTCTGCTGTAGGTACGGTGTTCGGATTGAAATTCATGCCACTGGGACTGAAGACATCCTCTATCGTGGACATGGATAGAGACTTTCAAACAAGACCATTTCTGTGCTCTAGGACTAGGGTTACAGTTCCGCAGAAATAACTCAGTATTTATGTGAATAAAATGTGATTGCCTTATAAAAAGAGAGAGAGAAAAAACTTAAACAAAACAACAACATCTCACTCAAACTGTATGAAATAGTTAGTGTAGTCCTAAATTCAAATTTTAGTCCTAAAACTCATATTTTAGTCGTCAATTCAAATTTTAGTCCTAAATTCAAATTTTAGTCTTAAATTCAAATTTTGGTCCTGCATTCACATTTTAGTCCTAAGTTCATATTTTAGTTCTGAATTCATATTTTAGTCCTAAATTCATAGCATTAGTTTAGTCTTAAATTTATAGATAGGAAAACTTAGGAATTTGCAACCATTTCTTCCTTGTTCTGCCATTTTTTTCTTCTTAGCCTTTGTTGTTTTGTTTAAGATACTGTTTGTTGTTTAACATTTATGAATTGTATGCAGTCAAAATACAAAGTTTTCTCCTGATAACAAGCATACACTCCCATGCACGTGGGCATGTGCACACGCACACACCCCAGGATGCAGAATCTAGACTACTGTAGTTGTTTTATGAGTACCTGAAAATGTAAAAATAGAATTGACCATTTTAAAAATTGCTTAGAGATAAATAAATTACTGAAAGGAAAAAACGTGTGTGTGCAATGTGTAAAGAGAGGACAGGCTCCTTGATGTTCTGCACAGAGAGCAGAGTGTCCCGATGGACCAGGGAAGATCCCAGGCAGGGGCGATTCTCCCACACGGTGCGGAGGAGGAGGCCGGGGGACAGTCCCCAGCTGCAGCAGGGAAGAGGGCAGGACCAAGGAGGGGGCTCCCAGCCTCCAGCCACAGGGGGAGGCGGTCCCACCCCTGGGCCTGGAGGGAGGACAGGGAAGTGGCATCTGCTGAGCCCAGTGGGGGGCTGTCCCAGGAATGGGGCAAAGTGCCCCCCTCTGCCATCCAGACCCCCAAGGACTGCTGGGCAAGGAGGCAGCCCCCAGAGGGCCTGAGTGCAGGTAGGGGAGTCAGCCTCGGGCACAGGGCAGGCAGAAAAGGGTCCAGGAGCAATTTGGAGGACATGCACTCATGATTCTATTTGATCCAAAGTGTGCTGTGTGTATTATTTGCTTTCATTCGCACCCACATATGTAGTGAGTATCTCTGCAGCTTCGAAGATGTCTTTAGCGCTGTCCTGCAGCATGGGGTGGGGCCCGAGGAGCCCCAGGGCTTCCGTCCTAGTGGGGGCAAGGCCAGGGAATCAAGAACAAGGGCACAAGGAATAGCAATCTCTGCTCTGCAGAGAATTCCAATAGGGTGATGACTACAGGGGTCAGCGGCCACAGCCAGAGGGGACATTCAGGCTGAGATGAAGGTCACAGGAGGTAGTCTGGGAGAGCAGGGGGCAGAATGTTCCAGGCAGGGAGCACAGGAGTATAAAAGCCAAGGCAGGGCTGTGCTGCCGGGGCTGGGGAAACCGGGCACAAGTGACAGGGAAGGGGGCGGGCAGCAGGGCCCCTGCACAGAGCTCTCCCTCGTGCAGGGTAGAGACACCCGGGGTGGGTGTAGACCTGGATACAGGGGGTGGTGGGTGGGCACGGGTGTGATGTGTGTTCTGCACAGATCTGCGTGGCTTTGGGGACAAGGGAACGAGGGGAGGGGGAGACGGGGCTGGATTCTGGGAGAGGGCTCACAGGGTCTGCATGGAGCACTGGGGGCTGGCACTGGGGTGGTCATGATGGAGATGGAGGAGGAGGACAGATCGGGGCTGTGTTGGGGCAGTTGGGGGGTCAGAGGAGAGGCAGGAAGAAAGACTCCCACCTTCTGTAAGATCGCTGTGTGTTGTCTGGGCGTCCTCAAGGAACCCTTAGAAAAATCTCTGCGTGGGGCCCTGAGGAGAGTCAGCAAGGCATGGACCCATTGCACGCAGTGGGGAGCCCGCTTTCTGAGGAGTGTGGCATGGAGTAGGCCTGTCCATTCGGGCTCCCGCCAGGTTTCCACCATCCCTGACGGCCCTCGTGAGCAGGTGGTCTCACCTCCGAGCTGCTCCCACAACAGGGACCCCAAGGGCAGCTTCGGGAGGGGCTGGAGTGCAGGGGGAGGATTTCCAAGGGGACGCACGTCCTACCTGATGGAGCCGATGCTGCAACCGGTGCTAACCACGACAAATACGACGTGTCCTCCCACAGAGTCACAGGCAGCAGGAGAGAGAGGCTCGGGGGCTAGAAGTGCTCCTGAAGGGGACATGTGCCCTCATTGCTGGGCCACCCCGCCTCTCTCACTGTCCCTGCTGCAAGCTGGGGTGGGGTGGCAGGGCAGGGGGGCTCTCCGGACGAGGAGGCCTCTGAGCTGAATACTGATAGATGAGCAGGAGTCCCCGATGGTGCTTTCACGGTTTAAAGAGCATAGGAGTCCTTGGAGACCTTGTCACAGAACGATTCCGACTCCTCAGGTTGTGGGGCTGAAACTCAGCACGGCCTCCATGTGAGCTCTATGTTGGGACCAGACATGGAGTAGCAAGGATCCTTAGATGATGATGGGATAGGAGTGGGGGAAGTTGGTTGATACGGGGGATTTTCTCGCAGAAGGCACAGCACAGGCCAAACACAGGGCCGAAAACAGTCTAGTCTCAGTGAGCAAGGCGAGTTTGTGCAGTTAGCTTTCTGGAGTCCAGTGCCGATGGGCTCATGAGGGAATTCTACCAAACATTTAAAGAAGAATTAATACCTATTTTTCTGAAGCTGTTTCAAAAAATAGAAATGGAAGGAAAACTTCCAAACTCATTCTATAACGTCAGCATCACCTTGATCCCAAAATCAAAGACCCCAACCAAAAGAATTTCAGACCAATATCCGTGATGAAAATGGATGCAAAAATTCTGGCTAAAATACTAGCCAATAGGATCCAACAGTACATTAAAAGGATTATTCTCCAAGACCAATGGGATTTATTTCTGGGCTAGAAGGTTGGTTGAACATCTGCAAACCAATCAACCTAATACATCACATTAAGAATATAAAGGACAAGAACGATATGATCCTCTCAATTGATGCAGAAAAAATATTTGACAAAATACATCCTTCTTTCTTGATTAAAACTCTTCACAGTATAGGGATAGAGGGAACATACCTCAATACCATAAAAGCCATATAAAAACCCACAGTGAATATTTCAATGGGGAAAACCTGAGAGCATTTCCTCTAAGGTCAGGAATACAACAGGGATGTCCACTCTCACCACTGCTGTTGAACATAGTACTAGAACTCATAGCCTCAGCAATCAGACAACAACAAAAAAAGCATCCAAACTGACAAAGTAGAAGTCAAACTCTCACTCTTCACAAATGTCATGATACTTCTATGTGGAAAACCCAGAAACTCCACCCCCAAATTCCTAGAACTCATACATGGAATTCAGCAACGTGGCAGGATATAAAATCAGTGCACAGAAATCAGTTGCATTTCTATACACTAATAATGAGATAGAAGCAAGAGAAATTAAGGAATCAATCAGATTTACAATTGCACCAAAACCCATAAGATACCTAGGAATAAACCTAACCAAAGAGGGAAAGGATCTGTACTCAATAAACTACAGAACACTTATGAAAGAAATTGAGGAAGACAGAAAGAATATGTTCACAGATTGGCAGAAGAAACATAGTTAAAATGTTTATGCTACCCAGAGGAATCTACACATTCAATGCAATCTCCATCAAAATACCATCCACATTTTTCACAGAGCTGGAACAAATAATCCTAAAATTTATATGGAACCAGAAAAGACCCTGAATAGCCAGAGGAATGTTGAAAAAGAATATCAAAGCTGGTAGCATCACAATTCTGGACTTCAAGCTCTATTACAAAGTTGTAATCATCAAGAAACTATGGCACTGGCACAAAAACAGACACAGATCAACGGAACAGAACAGAGAGCCCAGAAATTGACCCTCAACTCTATGGTCAACTAATCTTTGACAAAGCAGGAAAGAATATCTAATGGAAAAAAGACAGGGGCGCCTGGGTGGCTCAGTTGGTTGGGCGACTGCCTTCGGCTCAGGTCATGATCCTGGAGACCCGGGATCGAGTCCCGCATCGGGCTCCCTGCTTGGCAGGGAGTCTGCTTCTCCCTCTGACCCTCCCCCCTCTCATGTGCTCTCTCTCTCTCATTCTCTCAAATAAATAAATAAAATCTTTAAAAAAAAAAAGAAAAAAGACAGGCTCTTCAACAAGAGGTGTTGGGAAAATTGGACAGCCACATGTAGAAGAATGACACCGGACCGTTTCCTTATACCATACCAAATAGACTCAAAATGGACGAAAGATCTAAATGTGAGACAGGAATTCATCAAAATCCTAGCGCAGAACACAGCAGCAACCTCTTTGACTTCAACTGTAGCAACTTCTTTCTAGACACGTCTCCAAAGGCAAGGGAAATAAAAGCAAAACTGAACTACTGGAACTTCATAAAAATAAAAAGCTTTGCACAGCAAAGGAAATAGTCGACAAAACCAAAAGACAAATGACAGAATGGGAGAAGATATTCCCTATTTTCTTATCAGATATAGGGCTAGTATCCAAAATCTATAATGAATTTATCCAACCCCACACCCAAAGAACAAAGAATCCAATCAAGAAATGGGCAGAAGACATGAACAGACATTTTTCCAAAGAAGACATCCAAACAGCCAACAGACACATGAAAAAGTGCTCAACATTGCTCGGCATCAGGGAAATCCAAATCAAAACCTCAATGAGATATCACCTCACACCAGTCAGAATGGCTAAAATTAACAAGTCAGGAAACGACAGATGTTGGCGGGGATGTGGAGAAAGGGGAATCCTCCTACACTGTTGGTGGGAATGCAAGCTGGTGCAGCCACTCTGGAAAACAGTATGGAAGTTCTTCAAAAAGTTGAAAATAGAGCTACCATATGATCTAGCAATTGCACTACTGAGTATTTACCCCAAAGATACAAATGTAGGGATCCGAAGGGGTATGTGCACCCCAATGTTTATAACAGTAATGTCCACAATAGCCAAACTGTGGAAAGAGCAAAGATGTCCATCGACAGATGAATGGATAAAGAAGATGTATATATATACATATGGTATATATATACAATGGAATACTATGCAGCCATCAAAAAGAATGAAATCTTGCCATTTGCAACGACATGGATGGAACTGGAGGGTATTATGCTGAGCGAAATAAGTCAATCAGAGAAAGACATGTATCATATGACCTCACTGATATGAGGAATTCTTAATCTCAGGAAACAAACTGAGGGTTGCTGGAGTGGTGGGGCGTGGGAGGGATGGGGTGGCTGGGTGATAGACATTGGGGAGGGTATGTACTATGGTGAGCGCTGTGAAGTGTGCAAGACTGTTGAATCACAGATCTGTACCTCTGAAGCAAATAATACATTATATGTTAAAAAAAAAAAAGAAGAAGAAGAAGATAGCAGGGGGGAAGAATGAAGGGGGGGAATCAGAGGGGGAGATGAACCATGAAAGGCTATGGACTCTGAAAAACAAACTGAGGGTTCTAGAGGTGAGGGGGGTGGGAGGATGGGTTAGCCCGGTGATGGGTATTAAAGAGGGCACATTCTGCATGGAGCACTGGGTGTTATATGCAAACAATGAATCATGAAACACTACATCAAAAACTAATGATGTAATGTATGGGGATTAACATAACATAATAAAAAAAAAGAGAAAAAAAAACCACAATGAGATACTACTTCACCTCAGTCAGAATGGCTAAAATTAACAAGTCAGGAAATGACAGATGTTGGTGAGGATGCGTGTAAAGGGGAACTCTCTTACACTGTTGGTGGGAATATAATCTGGTGCAACCACTCTGGAAAACAGTATGGAGCTTTCTCAAACAGTTGAAAATAGAGCTACCTTATGACCCAGAAATTGCACTACTGGATATTTACCCCAAAGATACAAATACAGTGATCTGAAGGGGCACCTGCACCCCAATGTTCATAACAGCAATGTCCACAATAGCCAAACTATGGAAAGAGCCCAGATGTCCATCAACAGTTGAATAGATAAAGAAGATATGGTATATATATATACAATGGAATACTACTCAGCCATCAAAAAAATGAAATCTTGCCATTTGCAAAGATGTGGATGGAATTAGAGGGTATTATGCAAAGTGAAATAGGTCAATCAGAGAAAGAAATTATCATATGATCTCACTCATATGTGGAATTTAAGAAACAAAACAGAGGGTCATAGAGGAAGAGAGGAAAAAATAAAAGAAGACATAATCAGAGAGGGAGATAAACCATAAGAGACTTAATCTCAGGAAACAAACTGAGAGTTGCTGGAGGAGAGGGAGGTGTGGGGATGGGGTAACTGGGTGATGGGCATTGAGGAGGGCATGTGATGTAATGAGCACTGGGTATTATATAAGAGTGATGAATCAGTGAACTCTACTTCTGAAACTAATAATACATTATATGTTAATTAATTGAATTTAAATTTTAAAAAATGGTATAACTAAGTTAAGAATAAATTAAAGAATGAAAGAATCAGGTGTTAATTTAGGAAAGAGATTCAATGCCAAGTACTGACTATTGTTAACTATTTTCCATCTATAATTTTTATTCCTATAACCATATCCTGAGTTATCAGGCAAATAGAAACTTATTGAATAAAAAGTATAAGGTACCACATTTCTCAGAGGTCGTGGCCCACCCTCTTAAACAGAATATGCATTTGATTAATAAATAATAATTTAATGATCTTTGTTAAAAAAGAATCAATGTATTTCCTCTACATCCAAAACATGTTTTCTAAATCAGGAATTTCTTAAATCAAGGCTTTACAATGTTTGACATTGGACAAAACAGGCAAATAAGTCTAAGCTGGCCTGGAGGCCTGATTTCTGGGCCTGAGGACCCCACCCAGGACTTCAAATCACCCTTGGACCTCCTTTTGCAGCAGATCAAGTGCTTCAGTGTTATCTGAGCAGATAGGAAAGGGAATGTTACCGTGGGCGATCATCAGATGGGCACCTGAAACTATTGGGTCTTAGACTCTTACTCCATTCTCTCCCTTTTGAGGCTAACTCCAATTATTAATCTATAAAGACTTACTGAACACTATGGCCGACTTGACTTGACTTTTCTTACCATGGCACATATGCAAAACGAGTCATTTTCCTAAGTTTCAAAATGGTTGTTGGGAGTGAAAGTTAAGTTGGAATTTATTTTAAATTTCATCCCCTCCCCTCCCCACAACTTCCTCTGAGATAAGCCCCTTCTGCTGCCCAGTGAAGAATCAAGCGCCTGGCATGGTAATTGAGGAGAAATCTAGCAATGAATTTTCTTACTGATTTTTGTCATTTAGAGTAGAGCTCCAAGACATTTGTGTGGGGTAAGCACTGCTGTTTTACAAACAGAGATGTTGAATAAAGATAGATTCCCTTAGCTCACCAGACATAGTAGCTTAATAAATGCTCAAGATTGTCTCTTATGCTAAATGCTAAATTCACATTTCCCTCTTCTACATGCACATTAGTTTAGAAGAATGAATCCCAAAGACGAAACAAATGTACTTCCCTGAGTGGTAAGAATCAATAGTCATTCCACTACATTAAAATGCCTGTTCGGCCATTTTTATTTGATATGCAAAGATCAATATTAATATCTCATAAACACATGTGATTCTGTACCCAGTGGCATTTATTTTCAGTATGAAGAGCATGCTTCTGCAAAAAGCTGGTATGTTCATGCATAAACTCATCCTGACAGCTGCATCTAACCTCTCCCCTAACCTTGAAATCTGCAGATGCCCCTCCATCCCAGTGTGCTCCGCTGGAAGCACCTTTAATACTGCAGATGAGTGGAGTAGAAGAATGACTGGAAATGTTCAAGAGTGCCAGGCGAATAGTTTTGTGTTACCTTAATAGCTGGAAGACAAGTAGCTGATGTACAATTCTTTGGTTACAACAACAAAGTGTAACTCGAAGGTCCATTGACTATTGTGCTTTCAGGAGCCACAGAAAAGGGAGAGGGACTTTTTAAAAATAATAAATGCAAGTTGTGTGTAAATAATATAATAAGTACATTTTTAAATGAAGGGACTAAAAGCCAGCACCAGGACCTTCTCAGTAATAGAGTGATGACATTAGCTTACACTTTCAGTCCTTTGCATTCATCGTGGACTCACTCTCACTCTCATAACAACCATATGGGGACAAGACAGGCTTTATTATCCACAAACATAGATGAAAAATTTTGGGTTTCAGATATATAAAATGATGTCTGTGGTCATAATATTAGTAAGCCATTGTGCAGGAGCCCTTAAGTCCCGATGTTTTCCTTTAGGTAGGAGTCTGAGATAGGCAGTCCTGGAGGAATTCCTTCTTCCCCTCTCCCTGCTAACTATAACTTTGCTCAATTACAGTTCATTAACACCAAGTAGTGTTTAAAAAGGCCAACCTGGCCAGTAGAAAGAGGAAAGATGCCATCAGCAGAGGGTGGGAGGTAGCAGCCCACCTGGACTGAGAATACACAGACTGGGAGATATTCAGAGTTATCAGAAACCGGAGGAGTCAGTAGGTAGGAAATACAAAGACTGACAGCGTGGCCATATGATATAATTAGGGGCTGGAGAAGGCAGTCCACCAATAAATAACCAGAGTAGTGATTGTTAGGTGACAACAAAGGTTGAAACGCTATGGATGGGTCTCACGTTTTACTGGGGTGAGGTGAGGATTTTGTGATGGTTGTTGCTATTGGACCAGCCACATCTCCAATGCAGAAAAGACAGGGACACATCTGGCTCATGGGATCACAGATGGTTCTATTGACCTCACTGTACATCCTGGGAAGAGGCTGACAGCACACGCCCAGCTCAGGGAAGCACACTCTTCCAGAAGCTTATGTAGAGAAGTGCATCTCTGAACACCATCAGGATCGAGTCACCTGGACCCACTCTGGGAGGGTAAATCAGCACTTAGACACAATGACCATGCTCCCTTTCTTAGAAGGGAGTTTTGCCAAGCCTTGGAAGCCACCAAACCTTCCTCAGGGAAATAGGGCTTATGGGAGAAGTTGTCCAAAACTGGGGAAGTGAGCCCCCTTGGGGGTTGGAGGCCAGTTCTCATGTTAGGGTGCAGGCACATTTGGGGAGGTGGTGTATGGAAGTGATCACATCACAAAAGCTGTGACCCTAAGAAGTTAAGTGAAAGAGAAAGAGAAAGCACCCATGGGTGAAGTTGGCACTGAGGGGGTGGGGTGGTCTGCTCTTGCAGATCCAGGAGGCCCACACTGTGGAAGTCACCTTCCTTGACCCTTTTCACCAGAAAGTATTGTTCCCATTTTCATGACCTGCTGCTTACAGCTCTGCCTGTTTCCCACCCAGTCCGCCACTGACCACCTTCTCTTTTGACTGGGGCTGCCTGTAATGGACCCAGAACATCCACTTAGCACCTACTCAGCACATACTCAGCAAATAGTTCTGGTCTGTTGTTTTCTGTTTCCTTGAGAAGAAGGAATGTTTTTAATCCTTCTTCCTTGCCCCTAGTAGGCAGAATCATCCCAAATAGAATCTTCTAGCAATCATTCCTATCTATAATTTGCAGAACTGATCTTGAAACAAAGCCTAATCAAAACATAAACATGGGCATGTCCTTCGCCTTCTTCCCTTTTTTTGTTAATCTCCTAACTAACATTATTGACCAGCCTACTGATGGAGACAGAGGTGACAAGCACATTTACATGGACGTGGCAACAGCTCTTGATTATCCAGAGAATCTCTTAAAAGACACCATCATTAACTAGATGTTTTTCTCTTCCATCTTAGGACCAAGAAGGAAATGACAAAACAAGATGACACATCACATTTTGGTTAAATATGGGTTTTCTGCCATTACTGTTTTAGCCGTGGGTTCCAGAACATGGTAGACACACACAATTTCTATTAAAGTTGGCAATGGAAATATTTATATTTTTGTACTGGAAAAAATTATACTTTATGAATATTTCATATATATGGATTGAAAATATGGCAGGTATCTTTAATCTCACCAAATACCCCTGAGCCCCTCTGTAATTCCCAGCCTCCCTTGCAGTCACATTGGAGTCATGTAACTAGCATCTGGCCAACAGGACTGGCCAAAGAGGCCTGATCACAGCCTTCTCTTGACTACCACAGTGACCCTAGAGGCAGAGAAGTAGCATAGAGAAGGTCTGCCTGACCCACAGTAGTCTTTCCAGAAAGTGAGAAGCAAACTTTCATCATGTGAAGCCACCAAGACCTGTTACCATGGCCTAGCCTACCTCCCTGACTAGTGCACCCTGCCTTCTGAGTGAAAGCCAGATTCTCAAGTGTCACAAGCACTATGCAAGATATCCTGAGGGAGCAAGTGTGTTGTACTGAAACACTGAAGGCCTTCCTTCTCTCATTACCTTTATTTATTTATTTATTTTTTAAGTAGGCTCCACGCCCAGGATGGAGCCCAATGCAGGGCTTGAACTCATGACCCCGGGATCAAGACCTGAGCAGACACCAAGAGTAGGACGCTTAACCGACTGAGCCACCCAGGCACGCCCCTTTCATTACTTTAATCCCATATGTCACACCATACTGCATTTATACATAGCCAGCTAGATGAAGACAGGGACTATATTATCTCATTTAAACTAAATTCTCCCTGACAAAATGAGTGACTGTCTTCAAAACCAATCTTAAAAAGAAAAAAGATACTAAAAATGCAATCACAGAAGAACCACAGCATGATGACAGCTAACATGTCTATTCCTGGTATAACCTCTTTGTCACCCCATTACAAGATAAAAACAATGACAGCCTAATCCAAGTTGAGATGAAAACCATTGGAAAAAAATCAATGTTATCAAGAAGGCTACTTGAATGTATTCCTGTATTCAATAAATATTTATTGAGCGCCCTCTCTAAGCCATACACAGTCTAGGTATGACAGGGACAAAACAGTGCTACTCTCACATAGAGACAACAAGCATGTATATAAAGCACTAAGTGAGAGACACACTATAGGGAAAATAGAGTAGGGGGGATGGGAGAGTCTGGGGAATGGTTATGTGTGTAGGTATGGGGCTGGGGGAGGCCTCTCTGCCAAGGAGACAGGTGAGCAGACCCTAAGGGAAGTGAGGAAGTTATCTTACAAAGGAAAAGATCAATTACAAAGGCCGGGGGTAGACGCTTGCTTCACTCAATTTGGGAGACCTGTCAGTTGGGGAGAAGTGAGTGAGAAGGGAAAGGGACCGGGGTGTTGAGGTCCAAGCATCGAGGCAGATGAGGGTGAAGGTCATGTGGGGTCTGTAAGGACTTGTGCTTTTTACCCTGAACAGGATGAGAGGCACCAGGCTGTCTGTACAAAGATGTGACAGGGTGTGTTTTTAAATGATCCTCTGGCTGAATGGGGCGCCTGGGTGGCTCACTTGGTTAAGCAGCTGACTATTGATTTCCACTCGGGTCATGATCATGGTCCTGGGAAGGAGCCCCATGTCTGGCTCTGCGCTCAGCAGAGAGTCTGCTTCAGGATTCTCTCTCCCTCTGCCCCTATCCCTGTCCCCTCTCAAATAAATAAATAAAACTTTAAAAATTTTTTAAAAAAATGATCCTCTGGCTAAAAATTGACAAAGGGGAGTTTGGATGGAAGCAGAGAGACCGGACAGGAGTCACTGGATTTGCAACATGGATATAAATCTACTTTTCTTTAATAGTGCCACTCATCTAAGTGTATAATTGAGCCTTGAGCTGGTAATTATTAATGCCATCACAATTAGCAAAACACTTAAAAACTAAAAATCTAAGAGTTAAAAACCAGAACTTAAAGGCAGCTGCCTAATTTTTTCTTCATTGTGTTTAAAGTTACTGGATACCCAATACCTCAAAAATCCCACTAAGATTAATGATAATTATTTAGAAGTTCCTTTGAAGTCTCAGTAGCAAAACCCTCATTAAGGAAATACTCATTCATCCTCTCGAGGAAAAAATGGCTACACTGATACACAGGAACCAATATATATCAACAAATTAAACCACTTTCCTTTGCCAGCAGATCTGGGAGGGACTTAGGAACATCACTAAATTGTAAAGATAAAAGTGTTAGAATAAATTATGTGATGGGGAATATTAGTTATATAGTTGGGTGAGAGCACAGACATTTCCAATACCTCAGCTTATGTATCTGCTAGATTCTATTCCAGTAAGGAGATGTAGGATAAATGACATTTTTTTTTAAAGAGTCACCAACTGAAAGATTTATTGGGGAAGATATTTTCATAAGAGCAATTTTTAAAATAAAAACGTCTGATGGAGAAACAGTGTGGTGGAGCCCCTGATGGAGAGGCTGCCTTGACCAGAATTGTAATAACAGTGTGTAGGTGAGGATTATGAGGTAGCTGTAAAATTCACCCGTGAAATTCAGGCACTGCAAGGGCTGGCTGCGTTTATAAAGGCAGAACCTGTGCATTTGTCATCTGATTGCTGCATAACAAGTTACCACAGATTTATTGGCTTAAAACAGCACACATGCATTATCTCATAGTTTCTGGAGTCAAGAGTCCAGGCACAGCTTAGCCAGGTCTGATGTATCCGTGTCTCCCTCAAGGCTGCAATCAAGGGGAAAGTGGGGGCCAGCTCTCCTCTGAAGTCCAGCCAGGGAAGGGTCTGTGGTTGGCAGGGTTCAGCTTTTCACTGGCGTTGAGACTGAGGGACTCAGCTCCTTGCTGGCTGCCAGCTGAAGGCGGCCCTCCAGTCCTGGCAGCAAGGGCCTCTCCACACGCCAGCTCAACCCCAGACCAGCAAGGGAAAGTCAGCAGAGATGGGCTTTAGCCGGACAGAAGTTACAGTCTTATGTAGTATCATTATGGACTGGGCAGCCCATCGCCTTTGCCATATTCTATTGGTTGGAAGCAAGTCAAGCTCCTGCCCACACTCCAGGGGAGGGAACGCACAGGGGAGTGTGCACCAGAAGGCCAGGGTCTCATAGGGTCCATCTTCAAGTCTATCTGCCACAACCTGTCAAAAGTAGCAGAATCTGGGCTCCTGGGTGGCTCAGATGGTTAAGCGTCTGCTTTCGGCTCAGGTCATGATCCCGGGGTCCTGGGATCGAGTCCCACATCAGGCTCCCTGCTCAGCAGGGAGCCTGCCTCTCTCTGCCTCTGCCTCTCTCTCTCTCTCCCTGTCTGTCATGAATAAATAAATAAAATCTTTAAAAAAAAAAAGTAGCAGAATCTGTAGAACACATTGTAATGAGTCTGGAATGACCAGGAAAATTGTTCTTTCTGATAGATTTCCAATGGCTATTTTATGATAAAATATTTCAGAGGGTGGTCAAAATTAAAAACAAATCAACTGTGTTTTCTTTATGAAGTTGATGAGGAAAACAAAGGCAAGAGAAATGTAGCTTAAATTAAAATCTCCTTACAGCTTGCAGCCCACGGATAGATCCCTGAGACATGCAGCATGTGACCTTCCTCAAGGAACTCATGGCTGTCTTAATGCTGATGTTTTGCTGGAGACCAAAAGTAACCTTATCTTTTTTTTTTTTTTAAGATTTTATTTCTTTATTTGACAGAGAGAGAGAGAGCACAAATAGGCAGAGCTGCAGGCAGAGGGAGAGAGAGAAACAGGCTCTCCACTGAGCAGGGAGCCCAACGCAGGACCCTGAGATCATGACCTGAGCCGAAGGCAGACGCTTAACCGACTGAGCCACCCAGGCGCCCCCAAAAGTAACCTTATCTTAACAGCAGCTAGCATCTCAAGGTCCTGAAAACCTTTCTTCAAAATTCCTTGGAAACTTACTCTATCCCTCCTTTCCCCTCCCTCCACAAGCTTAAAAGTATATAATCAGTCACTCCTCACAATCGCTGTGCAGCTCTCTCTGCCCACGGATCCTGTCCCCATGCCATAATAAAAACACCTTTCTGCACTGTAACATGTCTCAAGAATTCTTTCTAGACTGTTGGGTTTGAGGATCCCGCCTCATATTTTGGTGGCCCTGGTGTGGGGGGTTCTGCATCTTCCTTCATCTGACTTCGAGCTTCAGTCCAAACTTGGTGAGTTACTCTCTTCCCTTTCTTTCATTTCAGGGACTTTTCAAGGAGTACGGTATTACTGAAACACTTTCATGTGGATTGCTGAGGCTCTGATCCTCTAGCCTGTGGCTCCTCCAGGAGGAGGAGAAACCCTATCTTTTGGCTGGAAGTTAGTACCCTGGCCGGAATGGTAATAAGACTGAGAAACTTGATGTCCTCTCTTCATTCCTGTTCTTCTACAAAGTTGTCTGTCTTGGGCTCAGGACAGCCACCTAAGTGACTAACAAGGCTGCCAATCCTAAGACTCCCCTGTGAGGTTTCCTCCTCATTGGTCTAATGTGATCCCCTTCCCATCCCTTGTCTAGCAGCTTCTGGCTGCAGGACTTCCACTCGGAACTCTCGCAATCGGCCAAAACTGGTATTGGACTGAATTAAAACCCAACCGGGACGTTTCCTAGGGAAGTTGGCTATAAGGACCATATGTGTTGAAAGTTCCTTAGATCATGGTGGATTTCTATCTTTACTATTTTTTTTTATCAGTGTCCCCTACTGACTATTTAAGCTATAAAATTAAGTAATTTCCCCTTGTAAAACCTTCCTGGTGTTTTCCGTGGGTTAAAAATGGCGGGTTCTTCACAGCACAGCATGGTACTTTGGTCCATTCACTGGCAACCATTTGTAGTCTAGCAATGGGGAGTGGGGGAATGGGAGCAGCCCTTCTGTGGGGCCTATACGGTAGGATGGTGATTAGCGATTTCATTCAAGGGACACCTTCAGTCATTCTGGCATCTGGAACCTCCGACATAATCCTGCATAGGATACCACCTGGGAATCAGGAGGATTTTTGGTAATGGACCTTCTCTAGGCTTTTCAGTTCTTAAGGACTCTCCCTTGGCATGCCTTTTAACCTACTGGAACCAATTCAGATTGCAAAATTAAAAAACAAAACTGATCTTCTATAACATTGCATGGCCTCAGTACTCCTTAGGAGACAAGGAAAATTGGCCCATTAATGGGTCATTAAGCTTCAGTCTGACCTATCAGTTAGATCTCTTCTGCAGGAAACAAAGCAAATGGACGGAGGCACCCTATGTCCAGCCTTGAACGGCCCTAAATCAGGACCCCAATCTAAGGGTGACCCTTACTCTTGCAGAATGTGTTTGGCCATTAACCAGGCTGATAAACTCCCTCCTGATATATTGGATGATTGCCTAAACAGCCCTCCTCCGAACAAACCCAGGTTGCTGAAGAAAACACAGGCCATCCCTGACAAAGGGGATGCTGGCACTCTCTCTCGCTGCTCCTCCTAATAGACCCAGGTTACTCTAGCTGTACGTGGGGGCTTCTCCCTCATTCATTTTCCAGGTTAATAACTATGATAATTGGAGCCAACTCTCTGATTAGCCTACCTTGGGACAGGGACCTTAAGGAATATTCCCAAACAGCTGCTGAAACTCCTTTTATTTCAGGGAAGTTTCCTGTCTTAGCCACCTGACATGGACTGTATGGACTCTATATTTCCACTTGTTGGTGGAAAACAAAAACAAAAACAAAGTCTTTTCGTCTGTCCAAGATGATGAGATTTAGGACCCGGAGATCTCTTTCTCTGCTCTCTGGGCTGGTATCCACCTCCAACCTTCAGGTGGCACCGCACCTCTTCTGCCTTCCCCTCCCCCTCTTCCTGTTTCTGCACTGCCTTGGGTGCAGCCTGCATAACTGGCTCCTATACCATCCTGGGGGCCTCCAGCATCTTGGCTTCTGCTCCTCCCCTCGCTGTCAAGGAGCAAAGAGCACCCTCTTGGACTATACCTCCCACTTCAGATTTCCCCACCAGTGCCCCTGGTAAAAACTGACAATGGAGAACAAATTGATTGACTTTTAAGTGGACCCAGGTGGAACATATTCAGTATTTTAACTAATATAAGTTTAATTAAGATAGACATGTCCTTAGAGTTGTCAGCATTAAATATGAAAGTTTTATTCTACCAAGGTTTGTTGATGGTCAAAGAAGCTCATGATCTCTGCTGCAATTTGTCAGCAAAAAGATGACTTAAAATGATGGTTAATTGTGTCTCAGAGTTTTCATGGGTCACTGTTAAAATAGCTTTCAAAGTCTTTGGTAACCTGAAACTTTAAGTTTTGCTTAGATGATAAATTGGATTGAATTCATTAGACATCTAAGTCTTTTCCAAATGAGATAAGATACTGAAGCATTGATTGCTAAATATAAGGTTTATCCTGCTTTTGGCTTCCTAATTGCAGAGAAGCTGAGGATACTTGGGTCTGTTGGCAAATATGCTTTGTGCTTTATTAGAAGATTTTACTAGAGGAAAACATTTTTTTAAATTATAAAATGTATTTATAAATTTCAGATCTAAAGAATTCTGGTGTAACAGACCGTTCACAATCAGTTAATAGTTTTCACTGGAGACTAAGGTTTCTAAGAGCTAAAATTCTGCTAAATGTAATTAACACTGGTGGGGGGGAAGGCTTAGGTCAAAATCTGAATGAATTTAAAAAAGTTGTACAAGGTTTATACCGGGAAATCTTTGGAAAGGAATTTTATGTGCATTCGGATGGATGAAGGTTGAAATGAATGAATTTTAGAAGTGCATTGGTATAAGATTGAAATTCTGCTTTGCTCTCTTAAAAAAAAAGACAAAGTTTTCTTGGTTTATTGGTCCGCTCTTAATAAGAAAATGTAAACAAAAGCTTTTTTCTCTTTTGTCTGCCCAGGAAACCCAAGTTAGTTCTCTGTTTTGTCTTTATCAAGTCTTTAATTACTTAAAATAGTTAAAATTTCTCAATATTAAAGAAGCTAAGTTTTGCTGACTATATAACCCTACATATTTGCCTTTGGAATCTCTTATCGCCACCAACGTTAAATAAATAATGAAGCTTTAAGTTTTCAAATGATCCATAATCCTACAACCACATGCAGAAGAATGAAACTGGACCGTTTCCTTACACCACACACAAAAATAGACTCAAAATGGTTGAAAGACCTAAATGTGAGACAGGAGTCCATCAAAATCCTAAAGGAGAGCACAGGCAGCAACCTCTTCGACCTCAGCTGCAGCAACTTCTTCCTAGAAACATCGCCAAAGGCAAGAGAAGCAAGGGCAAAAATGAACTATTGGGACCTCACCAAGATAAAAAGATTTTGCACAGTAAAAGAAACAGTCAACAAAACCAAAAGACAACCGACAGAATGGGAGAAGTTATTTGCAAATGACATATCAGATAAAGGGCTAATATCCAAAATCTATAAAGAACTTATTAAACTCAACACCCAAAGAACAAATGATCCAATCAAGAAATGGGCAGAAGACATGAACAGACATTTTTCCAAAGAAGACATCCAAATGGCCAACAGACACATGAAAAAGTGCTCAACATCGCTCGGCATCAGGGAAATCCAAATCAAAACCTCAATGAGATACCACCTCACACCAGTCAGAATGGCTAAAATTAACAAGTCAGGAAACGACAGATGTTGGCGGGGATCCGGAGAAAGGGGAACCCTCCTGCACTGTTGGTGGGAATGCAAGCTGGTGCAGCCACTCTGGAAAACAGTATGGAGGTTCCTCAAAAAGTTGAAAATAGAGCTACCATACGATCCAGCAATTGCACTACTGGGTGTTTACCCCAAAGATACAAATGTAGGGATTCGAAGGGGTATGTGCACCCTGATGTTTATAGCAGTAATGTCCACAATAGCCAAACTGTGGAAAGAGCCAAGATGTCCATCAACAGATGAATGGATAAAGAAGATGTGGTGTATATATATATAATGGAATGTATATATGGAATGTATATATGGAATACAGCCATCAAAAGGAATGAAATCTTGCCATTTGCAACGACATGGATGGAACTGGAGGGTATTATGCTGAGCGAAATAAGTCAATCAGAGAAAGACATGTATCATATGACCTCACTGATATGAGGAATTCTTAATCTCAGGAAACAAACTGAGGGTTGCTGGAGTGGTGGAGCGTGGGAGGGTTGGGGTGGCTGGGTGATAGACATTGGGGAGGGTATGTACTATGGTGAGCGCTGTGAATTGTGCAAGACTGTTGAATCACAGACCTGTACCTCTGAAATAAATAATACATTATATGTTAAAAAAAAAAAAAAAGAAGATAGCAGGTAGGGAAAAATGAAGGGGGGGGAAATCGGAGGGGGAGACGAACCATGAGAGATGATGGACTCTGAGAAACAAACTGAGGGTTCTAGTGGGGAGGGGGGGTGGGGGGATGGGTTAGCCGTGTGATGGGTATTAAAGAGGGCACATACTGAATGGAGCACTGGGTGTTATATGCAAACAATGAATCATGGAACACTACATCAAAAACTAATGATGTAATGTATGGTGATTAACATAATAAAAAAAAATGATCCATAATCCTACTTAGGCATGTGCTTTAAAACTTTCTGAGGTTTTTTACAGACTTCTCCAAGATTTGAGTTGTAAATGAAGTCTTTTTGACCAACTAGGTTTGTTTATTTGGTATGTTAATTTACTTGGAAAACACTGTCCAACAAATAATGATTAGCCTTGGGTTGTATTGCTTGGGTAAATGCTATAACTGGTCATGTGTATATATATATACACATACACACATATATGTATGTATATATTTGAAATTCCTGAAGCTTTAATATGTTTTGAAATGAGGTCATCACTTGATCGGATTATTGAAGTGTTATATGTTACAGAAATAACTGAATTTCCTTGTCAATTGCATTATAGTCTTTTGTCATTTACAAAATGAGTTTCATCTTCAAAGAGATTCATAGAAAGGGCTTTTTTAACAAATGCAGGTTTTTGATATCTTTAAAACCATAAAACTAAAATTGGCAAGAATTTCCACAACTAACTAAAAGCTGTCTTCAAATGGAACAAGAATTAGGAACATGGAATTAAATGAATTGAAGATGATTATAGTTTTGTGACTCTTGCTCAAAACATTGCGGGTTCTCTAATGTTTGCTCTTCCAGATTAAGGAAACTTTCTCTTAAGATATCCATGATATACAGAAATAAGATAAAATATTCCTTTGTAAACAAATGGAAGCATTTAACTTTTCTCTCTACCTGAACCCTCTAACATTCAGAAACTCTCAGTGAGTGTTCTTTCTTTCAGGGCAGTTATAATTGTTTACATAAGTTCAGTAAGAATCTGTTCTCTTTGTAACAGGACACTATTGTAAACATTGGTTATTTTACCAAGACTTTGACTGGAATGTCATATTTGAAAGAAACATGCATAGACTCAAATATGACCAGACAGCTTTGAGGAACTAAGGTTGACTTTCTGGAGCCAATAAAGCCCCTTGGAAATGTTGGCCTGCTATCTTGCTTGCAGAGTTCCCAGCAGCCTTACCAGGTGAGTAAAGAATGTCACTTCCTGGCAGGTGCAGGAACCTCAGGATATTTTGGGGACCTTGAGGAGAGGAATT
This sequence comes from Halichoerus grypus, assembly GCF_964656455.1. Taxonomy (NCBI): domain Eukaryota; kingdom Metazoa; phylum Chordata; class Mammalia; order Carnivora; family Phocidae; genus Halichoerus; species Halichoerus grypus. The sequence continues at coordinate 7,638,711 of NC_135712.1, forward strand.
CACCCAAATCTACAGGTATTGCAGGCATGTCTGGTGGCAATTATTTGGCTTGGCTTCTGGCCTTTAGAGGCTACTAAAAGTTCAACCTAGATTCCTTATAAAAAGTTCCAGCAAAGCAGATTTTAAAAGATCTGTATGATCAATCACTATTCTTGCTGAGCTTATATAAATAATTAGACCAAGTTTATTAAAATTAAACTTGCTTTTCAAATGAATTAGTCTTGACTTTGCTGTCTCTGAAAACAAGGGTGATTTTGGGAGAGAAAAATTATGTTTCAATAATACATCTTTGAAGATGTTAAATTTTAGTTCTGATTGTCTTTAAATGTTTGTTGTTTGCCTAAACTAGACAACTTGAGGTAAACTTCAGAGAAATTGCTACAATAGCTCATGCATAAACAGTCTTCTTCCTTGTCATTCTTTGGGAATAATAGGACCCCATGGGCATAGGATTATTTGAACAGCTGGAAAATGGGATGGATTCCCCAATAATTGTATAACTCAGCTATCACCTTGACCAATTGGTCACCTTGACAAAATTGCTCCTTAAAAGCCAGAGCGTACCCCACTCTGTGGGGTTAACTATGGACTTGTGGGGGTAATGGATGGCTCTACTTTCCTTAGGATTGGATTGGATGATGCAGTTTGGGACTCCCATATCCCCAGACAAGTCTTCTCCTACATGCCAGTGATTCCTCATAATTAGGGTATTGTTAAAGTTAGACTTCAATCAAAGGGTTTCTTGATGGTTTTATCCCTTAGCCATATTTGCCCCAGGAGCCACCTGTGTTGATATTAACTTGCAAATAGAGGTTTAACCAAGCATACAGTGGCTACCTTTAACCAGACCCAACTTGTAGTCACCCACAAATTCAAAAGATGGCCCTCCAAAACTGAATGGCCCTTGATATCATGACTGCAGCTCAAGGAGGAACCTATGCTTTATTTAAACAGAGTGTTGTGTATGTACTTCAGATTACCACAAACATGTCACAGGGCTATTAAAAGATATGAATACCCAAACTGAGGCTCTACAGAATCCTCCCCTCTCTTTCAAGGACTGGTTAAGTTCCTGGTTCCTGGGAGGACTATGGTCAACTATTAAGGGTCTCTTGTTGGACTTCTCATTCTTATAGCCATCCTAATCCTAATAGGTTGCTTTTTCTGATAATTTCTCCGCTTGGTGCCAAGACTCCATCACTACAGTAACTTCACGTCAACAGCTGGTCCTTACCAGAGATACTTCTTTGCTGTCCACATTGGACTCGGCTGCCTCCGCCTTCCCCTGTATGTTCCCTGACTGACCAATGTTGACCCATAGGTAGGGACATCTCTATGCAGGAGGAAGCTACAGAAGATGAGACCTTCCACATTTAACAACCTTAAAGATTTAAAGGTCAAAATTGTTCAGAGGGGGGAATGACAAGGAAAACAAGGGCAAGAGAAATGTAGTTTAAATTAGCATCTCCTTACAGCTTGCAGCCCATGCATAGATCCCTGAGACATGCAACATGTGACTTTCCTCAAGGAACTCATGGCTGTCTTAATGCTGATGTTTTGCTGGAGACCAAAAGTAACCTTATCTTCACAGCAGCTAGCATCTCAAGGTCCTGAAAGCCTTTCTTCAAAATTCCTTGGAAACTTACTTTATCCCTCCTTTCCCCTCCCTCCACAAGCTTAAAAGTATACAATCAGTCACTCCTCACAATCTCCATGCAGCTCTCTCTGCCCACATGTCCTGTCCCTGTGCTATCATAAAAAACCTTTTTGCACAGTAACATATCTCAAGAATTCTTTCTTGACCATTGGGCTCTACGATCCTGCATCAAAGTGACAAGTGTTCCAGAAAAATAACTGACAACGGTATACTACTTAGCATATGGTTTGAAAAGAAAAAGTTAATGCTCCCTTTGAAAATGAAGGTGATGCTTTAATGACAATTCAGAAAGAAACCCAGGAGGGTTAACTGGAAAATAGGAAGGCTGATTGCTCACAAAATATAGAGGACATAGGAGGAAGGCACTTACAAGGGAGTAGCACATCCCTAATTTAACTTGAGGTATACTTTTGACTTCTAGTAACATGTTAATGTTCAATATATTTTTATAAATAAAAATTAAACCCATAAGAATGAGAAGGGGGAAAATAAAAGATAAAACTGAAAGTAAACTGAAAAAAAGAGAGAAAAGAAAAAGCCCTCCATTCCCACTCCCACCAGCACAACCTACACAGCAACATATGACCATGTTCAAAGGGCAAACTATGAAAAGAACTGTTGTTCTGAATCTGCATTTCCTTATGTTTTGAGAGGGATAGAAATAGAAAATTTCTTTCCCAATCTACTTTTGTGGTAGAGATAAAAAAAAGTAAAAGAAACAAAGAGGAAGGAAGGAAGTAGGGAAGGGAGGAAGGAAGGAAGGAAGGAAGGAAGGAAGGAAGGAAGGAGGGAAGGAGGGAAGGAAGGAAGGAGACTACTTACAGAAAAAGCATTTCAAAAATGGATGTTTACAAATGTTGTTTAAAATGATGCAAATGTGTGATTTATAAAAATTCTAATATCTGCAGAGAAAATAAAGTTGGAAAGATTTTTTAAAAAAATATTTTACATGAAGAAGTTCAGTGAGTTTTAAATCCACTTATTAAGTTTAAATGTATATGCTCATTTAATTTGGCTTTTAGGTATGATTTGGAGGAGGCTGCTCTCTCAGAAGAGAGACTGAGAGATGTGGGGTGGGAGAGGGGAAGAAAGAGAGAGGGAAGGATGGCAGGAGGAAGACTGGAAAGGAGAGAGAAACACACACAAACACATATACTGGTCCCCCAATAAATAATAGTTGAAGATTAAATTTGACCTGTAGATCCAACAGTTTGCTCTCTTGATTGGGGCATCAGGGGTGGAGGCAGATTCTGTGAGACCATCCTGAAACACCCCCAGAGGTGGTGGAATGTCAGACCTATGCTGAGGCTCACCTTGGATACTAAACAAGTTGCCCCCTTTTGGCCCCCAGGAAAGGCAAGGGTCTTGAAACAGGAAATAAATCTGCTCTGGGGGTTTAAATGAACCTAATTTCTTCTCCACTTCAGTTTCCAAGTATTTACCATGCTAAATTAGTTCTAGTTCACGCTCTGTTATGATTTGTCCCCTCAATAATGAAAAAGTGAATTGGCTAAGGACCTATTTGTAACTAGATTAATTGGGAGGGCAGAACCACCAGCATGAATCTCCAAATGCATTTTCTCATATTTGGAGAACAATCAGAACTGCTTAATTAAGTTTGGGCAAGACTCTGTTATTGACTGCTCCATGAGTATGCCAGTCCTGGCCAGCTTGCCTTCCGGTCCATTCCCTGGGTGCTTAGGTTTCACGGTGATCCATAATGCACAGGAAGCAGTGCTCATTAACTTGTCCACTGCTTCTTGAAAATATGTTTATGCTTTTAGTATTTGTGTGCCTTGGAATTAATGAGTCTTATACACTTCGAGTAAAATTGTATTAGAAAATGGAACCAAAAAATCTCCAAAACCATGCTCTTCCCAAACATTTTGTTCAGTTATCACATTGTAGCTCTTCTTAAGCTACATCATAGATGCCCATGCATGCATGCGCTGTGTCTAACTAACACTAACACATTACCAAATAACTTTGGTTATTCTGTCTACTTCCCATCCTTGGAGATTCACTAAGTAAATTAATAGATCAGATGCGTTTTGAAGTCTTACATTTAGGAATCATATTTACTTTTGTTGAGCCCAGAAGTTCCTAAACCTATTTGGCCATGGGACATCTTTTCTTTTATTATTATTATTTTTTTTTATTAACATAATGTATTATTTGTTTCAGGGGTACAGGTCTGTGACTCATCAGTCTTACACAATTCACAGCGCTCACCATAACACATACCCTCCCTAGTGTCCATCCCCCAGCCACCCCATCCCTCCCAGCCCCCACCACTCCAGCAACCCTCAGTTTGTTTCCTGAGATTAAGAGTCTCTTATGGTTTGTCTCCCCCTCCGGTTTTATCCTGTTTCATTTTTTTCCCTCCCTTCCCCTACGATCTTCTGTCTTGTTTCTCAAATTCCTCATCAGTGAGATCATATGATAATTGTCTTCTTAATAGAACACTATCTTTGCTTGGGTTCCCCTGATATTCTATTACAAGATGTTTATTGGGAAATGATCGGAGGAAACAAATAGGAGAATGAGCAGTGAAACAGGGAAGAGCAGGCAGCCAACAAGGTGTCATTGAGCAAGTCACCAGGAGGGTTCCTGCAGTGAAGAAACTGAAGCATGAACTCCTCCTCAGGCTGTCTGGCCTACAGCACACATAGACAGAGAGCTTAGGGGCAAGAAGAAACCCTCTGGCAAAGATGCAGATGTTGGCAGTTGGAAGCCAGGCTGCTACAGTGGTAGGACCCAAGGGGCTATTGGTGGGGCACCAGGATCTGCTACAAATGCCTTTTTACCTTGCAGAACCTGTAGGTTGTTTCAGGTCGTGGGAAACCCTGGTATTTATGTCGGGCATTGCACAGGTAAATAATGCAGCAATCTGGATAGACATGGCCCTGGAAGATGAAAGGGAACACCCGAAGAGGTAAAATTCTACAGAAGGAAAGGCCTGAGCATTGATCGGGCAACAAATCAAAAACGGGAGCTCAGGTGCAGTGCTCAGAAGGGCTTCATTTTGGGTTTTGACCAAGCTGGGAAAGAAGACAGTAAGGTTAACGGAAGGTTCTGAAGCTAGGGGAAAAGTAGCATCTCCAGCTTTTTCCATGAAACTGATGGCTTAAAGGTATAGGGTGTTCTTGCATAAAGCAATTGAAAGTAGGTAACCTATACTCAACAGCAAAACTGATGGGCAATATCTGGATTTTGAATGTGTCTCAGAGACCTGAATGTAACACAGAAGACAGCATCCCTTCCAAGAGCTCCAAATTAGAGTCGCCTCTGGAGGACCCCAGAAAGATGTGCTACCAGCCTGTGCTGTCAGAGCTGGGAGCTCAGAAGAGCTTCCCACTGTGAAGGTCTCAAAAGAAATGGAAGAAACAGTGCTTGCTCAGCTGATGTGGGCATTTTAATGTAAGAAGGATGCTTGAAAGCTTCATGTGGCAAAAGATGAAGATATGTCTCCTAGAAAGTAATGCTCACAGAAGCAAGCATTTTCTTCAGTTCGGGTCTGCCACATAGCCAATGCTAAGACATGATTAGACATGCAAAAGGTGTCTTGGGGGAAAGAATAGGAGGAGATGGAGATGGGACAGCCTTCAGACCATGCTGTAGGTTTGACACCTGTGGAAAGAGAGAAGGAAGGAGGATGGATTGGATAAGGAAGAGTTTTGGAGTGCATCGCAGTTCCAAAAGGTTTGGACCAGACCACTGGGGAGTCCTCAAGTCAAAGCCCCCTGGGGCACTAACACCCTGCCACACTCTGCTATTGGCTGGTGGCGGTCCACAAGAAGCTTGGCCTCAGTGTGCACAACACATTCAACTGCACTCCCGTGAGCAAGAGATCTGAACAGTGCATTTCTGTGCTCGTCGCATGCTTATATGATGCTTACTATGTGCTAGGTTGTTAATCTTTACTCAGTGCTCACACTGACCCTATGCCAATGACACTAGTAATTAAGCTCATTTTTAAAATTTTTTTATTGTTATGTTAATCACTATACATTACATCATTAGTTTTTGATGTAGTGATCCATGATTCATTGTTTGTGCATAACACCCGGTGCTCCATGCAGAACGTGCCCTCTTTAATACCCATCACCAGGCTAACCCATCCTCCCACCCCCCCTCCCCTCTAGAACCCTCAGTTTGTTTCTCAGAGTCCATCGTCTCTCATGGGTCATCTCCCTCTCCGATTCGCCCCCCTTCATTCTTCCCCTCCTGCTGTCTTCTTCTTTTTTTTTCTTAAGATATATTGCATTATTTGTTTCAGAGGTACAGATCTGTGATTCAACAGTCTTGCACAATTCACAGCGCTCACCATAGCACATACCCTCCCCAGTGTCTATCCAGCCACACCATCCCTCCCACCCCACCCCCCACTCCAGCAACCCTCAGTGTGTTTCCTGAGATTAAGAATTCCTCATATCAGTGAGGTCATATGATACATGTCTTTCTCTGAATGACTTATTTCGCTCAGCATAACACCCTCCAGTTCCATCCACGTCGTTGCAAATGGCAAGATCTCATTCCTTTTGATGGCTGCATAATATTCTATTGTGTATATATACCGTATCTTCTTTAGCCATTCATCTGTCGATGGACATCTTGGCTCTTTCCACAGTTTGGCTATTGTGGACATTGCTGGTAATTAAGCTCATTTTTACAAATGATTCCATAACAGAGAATACTAGTGGACTCTTTCCTAGTAGTTATAGTATCTATTTCAATTCTGTTCTAACATTTTCCTTATTGCTACAGTCATTTATTATTATTATTATTGTTTTACTTATCTGTTTCCAATGCTCATTTTAAAATGTGTGAATTCCTAAATCATCATCGTGCAATAGAACTTTCTGAGATGATGGGGAAAATTCCATATCAGTATTGTTCAATACAGTAGACACTGGCCATGTGTGGCTACCAAGTGGTTGAAAGATGGCTGGTGAGACTATAGGAATGACTTTTTCATTTTATTTAATTTTAATTAATTTCAATTTAATTTTAAAGGCTAGTTTTAAAGCCACATGTGGCTAGTGGGTACTATACTAGATAGTGCAGCTTTTAGATAAACCCAGAAAACAAGGAGAGCCAATAGCTCTCTCCCCAAAACCTCAGGGGGTGTTTTCATCACAGTGGTGAATAAACAATGATCTGGGTTTAGACCTCTGCCTCACACATTCGGAATCTTGATTTGCCAGCACCTCAAGAGCAAAGCCATGTCCTAGGCATGAAGTCACATTAGCCAGGCTCAGAAAACTGTAGTATAAAACACAAGGAAATTTTAATTCATAATAGAAATAACTGCTATGCCAAGCTTCTGGCGTCAACATGACCAACACAGTCTCTCCCGACACCAGGTTGCCCAGGAATTAGATAACCAAAGAAGAACTTACACAAATTTACATTATGAAATTACATCATTTGACCCAATTTTAAAAAGTGGGCAAAGGGCTTGAGTAGACATTTCCCCAAAAAGGATACACAAATGGCCAATAAGCACATGAAAAGATGCTCACAATCAGGAATCATTCATGAAATACAAGTCAAAACCAGAATCAGATGCCACTTCACATGCATTAGAATGGCTATTGCCCCCCCAAAAAAAAGAAAAGGAAAGAACAAGTGTTGGTGTAGATTTGTAGAAATTGGTATCCTTCTGCATTATTGGTAGGAATGCAAAATGGCACAGCCACTATGGAAGACATTTTGGCAGTTTCTCAAAAGTTAAATATGGAATTACCATGTGATCTAGCAATTCCACTTGTAAGTATACACCCAAACAAATAGAAACAGGGACTCAAATACATGTTCACCCATGTTCACAGCAGCATTATTCACAAGGTGGAAACAACCCAAATGCCCATCAACAGATTAATGAGTAAACAAAGTGTAGTATAGCTACAATAGAATATAATTCATCCCTAAAAAGGAATAAAACTCTAGGGGCACCTGGGTGGCTCAGTTGGTTAAACATCTGCCTTTGGCTTAGGTCATGACCTCGGGGTCCTGGGAATGAGCCCTGCGTTGCGCTCCCTGCTCAGGGGGAATCTGCTTTTCCCTCTCCCTCTGCTCCTCTCTCCCTCTCTCTCTCTCTCTCAAATAGATTAATTTAGGGGCGCCTGGGTGGTTCAGTCGGTTAAGCGTCTGCCTTCAGCTCAGGTCATGATCCTGGGGTCCTGGGATCAACCCTATGTGGGGATCCCTGCTCAGTGGGGAGCCTGCTTCTCCCTCTTCCTCTGCCTGCCACTCCTGCTTGTGTTCTCACTCTCTGTGTCAAATAAATAGTATTTTTTAAAAGATTAATTAATTAATTTTTAAAAACCTTTTTAAAAAAAGGAATAAAACTGATGCACACTACAACATGGGTGAAAACATTATGCCAAATGAAGGAAGACAGATAAAGGGACGAATACTGCATTTTCCACTTATTTGGGGTATCTAGAATAGGTAAATTCAGAGAAACAAAGAGTAGTCCTTGTCAGGGGCTAAGAGGAGAGGAAATGGGAAGTTGGTATTTAATGGGGACCGAGTTTCTGTTTGAGCTGATGAGAAAGTTCTAGAAATGGATAGTAGTTAGTGATAGTAACTCAACACTATGACTATGCCTAATGCCACTGAACTGTTACACATAGAAATGGTTAAAGTTGTAAATAATATGTGTATATTTACCACAATAAAATTGTTTTAAAAGTAAGAAATTATATCAGAAGAACACTAAAATTCAAAATGTATATGGCCAAACCATTTCTTCCTATAGTTAGAACATGCACGTGAAAAGCCACCTCGTAATCAGAAGGTTGTTAGGTGACCATGGCAATGGACCAGGGAGGGGAGGAGAGAAATGCTTAGTAGAAATGGTCTTACCAATGAGTCCATCAGCTCTCTTCCCTTTTATCCATCCCCTCAAAAGCTATGGCTAGGGCAGTGGGACCAGACAACTGGAAACCCCGCTGGTTCCTCCCCAGGCCGCAGAGCTTAGATGAGCAGTGCCCATATCCTCTACTGACTTGACTTTTCATGGCTTACAGGGGTGACTGGCCCCACTTCTTCTGACTGACATGTTCTGTCTTGAATCATGTTCATACTTTCAACAAAATTAAGGTCACCATCCTGAAAACTTTAAAATGACATTACTTTTGTCTGCTTTGATCTGTTTATGGCTTACTTCATCAATTATAAGTTCTTGTTTTGGGGAGGAGAGGATGAGTCTGTGCAGACCCCTTAACATCAGGAACCACAAGAATCTGCGGATCTCATGGCCTCACACTAAGGAATTAGAGCCATCTGAACCTTTCGCCGGTGCAGAAGAAGGAAGACATCAACGAAAATCATTTATAGAGCTTTACACGCCACATAATGGATAAAGTGCTGTACAAAAGATTAGGACAGAATTATTGCCATTAATAAATAAAGATGAAACAACAGGGACAGGCCTAATTTGCTCAGTTCCACTTGATATATCTTTCAAATCACCCACACCTTGTCCTTTAAGCGGTTTATGATGCTAATGGTTAAGCATTAGTCCTGCCATGGGGCACAGAGTACTGCACAGAGCCTGGGGAAGGGAGAGCTTGCACAGGGGAATGTTCTCATTCTTGAAGAAATATATGTCCCCCTCAGGAGTTCACAGAAATACAAAAATTAAATCTAGAGTCATTTCCAGGGCAGTGATGATTTCTTTACACCTGCAGGCAAAGTGTGGTATAATTTACAGCAGGAGGATTTACGCCATCACAACTGAAAAATCTTACTAGAAATATGGTTCCATATGTATTGTCATTTTTATTTAAAATGACATTTTGTAGCCAGGAGGACCAAAGCATAATCTGTGGTTTGAACGTTTAGATGGGTGTTTAAGTTTCTTTTGTACAATGTTTAATATTTTGTATGCTATGTGAATGGGGTGGAGAGTTAATAAGCTTATTTCCTTAACTAATGTTTTATTTTATTTTATTTTTTACTTACAAAATATGTGTTTATCAATGGGTGCATTGATTTTTGCCATGTACATACAGATTTTTCACACTAAAATGTTAGCTGTGCCATAACATTTTTGTTCTTTTTAATATTCAAAGTTAATTTCTGATTGACGCAATTTTCTGCAATTGTGTTTAGAGCTGCATAAAAGACTAGAAACTGGGAAACATATTTTTCAGCAAATTTAACTGCATGTGTATTTGGAAATACTTATCTATTTATAAAGCTTTTAATCTGAGTGCTTATTATTTGTTATAAAATTTAATATTTCAAATCACATCACACACCTAAATTATTGTTTTGTATTTTAGGCAAGACTTTTGTCAACATTCTGAATTATTGAATAAATTGTTTGAGTTATCAATAACATTTTTTAAGTTAATTCCTCATTTTTAAAACAGTTTTAGATTTACAGAACAAAACACTGAGTAGAGAGTACAGAGAGTTCCCATAAAATCCTCCCTTTATAGTATCCCCTAGTATTAATTAATACATTGTATTAGTGTGGTACATTTGTTAAAGTTGATTAAAGTTTCTAGTTTATAATATGGTTCACACTTGGTGTTTTACAGTTCTAGTTGTCCACAAATGCATGGTCACACTGTCATAAATAATAGTTTCACTAAAGCCGTGAAAATCTGTGGGTTTTCACAGATTTTCCCTCCCTGTCCCTCACCCTCAAACCTCCTCCCTCCCTGTCCCTCACCCTCAAACCTCCAGCAGTCATTGATCTTTTTATAGTTTTTATACTTTTGCCTTATCCAGAGTGTCATATAGTTGGACTCATTCACTATGTAACATTTCCAAACTGGCATTTCCACTTAGCAATATGCATTAAGTTTTCTCCATGTCTGTGGCTTCTGAATAATATTCAATTGTATGGATGAACCACAGCTATCCAACCACATCTTGAAGGACATTTTGGTTGCTACCAGTTTGGGAAATTGTGAATAGAACTGCTATCAACATTCAATGTGCTGGTTTTGGTGTGAACATGTTTTCAACCCCCAAGTGTGATTACTTGATCATATGGTAGGTCTGTATTTAACTTTAAGAACTGCCAAACCAATTTCCAAAGTGGCTGTACCATTTCGCATTACCACTAGCAATGACTGAGAGTTCCTGTTGCTCCACATTCTTGCCAGATATGTTACTGTTAGTTTGGGTTTTATTTAGTCATTTTAATAGTTGGGTGGTGTTCAACTAGCACTTTATATAAGTAGAAAGGCCTGACTATAGTATCTGTACTTTATTTTTTTTTAAGATTTATTTATTTATTTATTTATTTGAGAGAGAGAGAGCATGAACAGGGTGAGGGGCAGAGAGAGAGGGAAAGAGAGAATCTCAAGCAGACTCCCCACTGAGTGCAGATCCTGACACGGGGCTTGATCTCACAAACCTGAGATCATGACCTAAGCCAAAACCAAGAGTCAGATACTCAATTGACTGAGCCACCCAGGCACCCTGGTATCTGTACTTTAAAAAAAAAAAAAAGAGGTTTTTTTATTTGAGTAGAGTTGACATGATGTTGCATTAGTTTCAGGTGTACACCATAGTGATTCAACTTCTCCATATGTTATGCTGTGTTCACCACAAGTCTGTCACATCTGTCACCATACTTTTTAAGGAATAAAGGAAAGGGTGTTTTATTTCAAGTTAAAGTCCTTTGTGATGATTGCAAGTAATTGGTTGTATATAAACATCATGGGAGACAGAGGTTTGGGTGTTTCCATTTCACACCTTTTTCAGGTTTTGTAGCCACAGTTCGTTAACAGTTTCATGGATAAGAAAGCCAATGACATGACCCTACAAATAACCATTGATGTTGTTGACAAAAGCTCTTAGAGAACTTAAGTCCTATCTGAATACAAGTGGGGAAATGATTGCATGGCCTCTGCTGAGAGTATTGATGACGTCTGACAGTATCATGATTGAGATTATGACCAGGAACCCAAGCACACCTGGATCCTACCCTGCCAGACACCCTTCCTCCAATGGGCTTCCCAAAGATGTTATTTACCAAGAACAACAGCAGATGAAAGTCAGAGAGTGTCATGTGATTAACAGCTACTCAACTCTTCCTGATGAGCTGGTGTGAAAATTGTGCTGGAGGTTTGGGGGATCACACATCTGCAAGTCCACACATCTGCCCACACATGGCTGGGCCCAGAATGCAAAATGACCATCCAGGTCCAGTCCATCTCAGCCTTTCTTTTGTCTTTCCTCTAGGTCAGCTTCATTCTATATGAGGCTCTCTGCTGGGGAGCCTGCATATTCGGGTGTGCACCCCACCTGCTTAGCAACCACAGAAGAGAGTGTTCTTTCTCCACAGGTCCAATGAATGTCCTGGGATAACTCTGATCTAGTCTGATTTGGATCACGCACTCATTCCCAAATCTATCTCTGGACAGGAATATGGAACATGCTTGTGTCTCCACATCAGGAAGTGGGTCAAGCCACACTTAGAGTCCATGGATAGGGAGTGGAGAAAGAACAGTTCCCTAGAAGAAAAAATGGTGTAGTGCCAGCAAAACAATTGGAAAAGGGGGACAGGAAAAGACAGCAGGTACCCACTATACCCCCATATCCAATTCTTGGAAATAACATGCTTAGGCATGCACAAGACAGAGAGAGAAGAGAGACATAGAGAGGCATAGTAAGCACCTGGTAAATAGTTGCTGAAGGTATGAGGCTCTCTCAGCTCTGGTGCCCAGCCTGTACCACTGCATTCATCAGGTTACATAGAGCTCACTGCCCATGACTGTCTCCTTCACTTAATCTTGAACATCCTACAGGCAGGGATGTGTTTTTATCATCTCCAGATACTTCACAGAGAAACTGGTCTTAGTAGGTACTCAACAAAGGTTGTGGAATGAATTTTGAAGGAGACATAGGGTCTACATGAAATACCCTTCAAGATGTTTGCCTTAAAACTCAGAAAATGATCCAGGGAAAAGTCAGCAAACCTGAGTTCTCGCTCAAAGTACAAGCCAAAGGACATCTTAGTACAATGTGACCCTGCATTATTTAGTAGGCTTGTTTTCCTAATGCAACTACACAGTCTGAATAAGGTTTTGGGGGAAAAAAATGTTATCTTGTGAACAAGACAGCATGGCTCAGTGGAAGCAGTGCAGGCTTGGGCTTCAGATGGCCTCAAAGCACAACTTCACCACTTAGCAGAACTTGGGGAAATGACTGAACTTCTGTCACCTTCTGTTTCCTCATGTGTAAGGATTTGTAGGCTGTATGTAAAGTGCCTCAGTAAATGTTGGCCTTTCCTGGCCTTGGGAGGGACCCTGTATGACCTCCACATCAGGCTACCGAGGGACCCAAGATGGCACTGGGGAGACCAGTGGCAAAACACTTCCGCAGAAGGAAGCAACCATTGGAAGCAGGAGATGGCCATCCGGCTGGGAAGACTTGGTTCCCTGGATTCTCCTTCTCTGTCTACTCTCTGTTTCTTTATTTTCTGTTTCTTGTGTAATCAGACTCAATGGGTAGCTTAATTCTCACAGAAAGATGTAATCCCAGGATAAGGAGTCTTTCATTCCAGGGAACACTCTGGTTCATCAGTTTACAGATGAACTGGAGTTACAGCTGAACCAGATGTTCCTTGTTAACCTTCTCCTCTCTGTTTACGCTGATGGCAGTCCATCTGCCACCCAACCTGTGAAAATTCTGTCATGTTTCCAGGACAATTCTCTGCTCTGTCCCATCTGTCTTTAAGAGGGATTCATTATATCTTTAAATTAAATCAGGCAATTTAATGAGGAAAGAGGAATCTAACAACCAAGTAATTCTATGGGGAGGAAAACCAAAACAAAACAAAATCAATTGGTGGACTAAACTGGTTGGAACTTTCATCTCACAAGACAAAACCAGTTGCTCCATTTGTTAATGACTCATGTTCATGTTAAACTCCACCTAAGTTCCTTGCCTTTTTTGATCACTTCCTGGGTGTGTCGCCCCCCACTCTATCTATGCTTTCAATTCAGTCTCATCATCATAGCTGTTTTTTCTCTTATTAGCTTACATGGCTTCACTCCTTTATTTTCTCATGCCTAATTTGATTTTTCCCATTTTTTTTCCAATTAGTTTTGTGCTCCTTCCATGACTCATATTTCTGAGCATAAATGAGTAGGAAACAAGGAACTTTGGTAGATAACTATTGTTTCCATGGATGGAAGCACTATCCTAGTTGTTGGGGCAGAGGAGGACATTGAAAATAGAATCAGGAGATCAATGGACTTAATTGCCACAAGGAAAACCAGGTTCCAGGAGTGTGATCAAGGCACAGATGTAGGGGGTTTGCGAGTGGATGGAAAATGTTTCAAAAGGGAGTGGCCCTCAGCTGCTATTCCTTCCCATAGTTATTGGTCTTAGCTGGAGGAAGAACTATGTTGGAATGGACAGGGCATGTGACTACAATTCCAGTGAATTTCCACAAGCAAATCAAGGTACTATTTGAGAGTTCTGGTTGGGCAGAGGAAGGTTGTTTCATTCCCTTAGGCAGGACCCATGGTGGACAGAGCCCAAAAGGTGCACCCAGAGCACATGGCAGTTTTTCTCAGAGTTACCAGGCTAGCTGTCTCAGTTTCACGAAGCTGGCCTGAAAGATCTCCAGGACTTCTCTATTAGAAGTGAGGTCACTGCAGACATTCAGTTGATGTTATTTATGGTGGCTGCAGCCCCCTCCACCTTGTAAAGAGGGCAAGCAGTCTTCTCTTCCATCTGATTAAGTGTCTGTTTGCACAGCATGATCCTAAATAGGAGACAGGCTAAGAAAGCTTGAGTAGACCCTTTTGCTGGAGCAGACCTGTTCAGAACTTATAACTGACTCTCCAGGACTTTTTCATTATCTTTATCTCTTCTCCTACATTTACAGAGCATGCATAAAGTGGTAAGTCCAGTACAAAGTGCAGAGAAGACTTAAATTTTCAGTTCTATTGGTTTATCCATTAAAATGGCCGCCATATTGGCATATAGTGTGCAAATGTTCCTATATTATCCATTAACAGGAGCTGCTGTGACTGGAGGGCACCCCTGACCTAGAGATAGCAGGTGATAAGTGCCAACCAACCAACAGCAGGAAAAGCAGGATACAGAGGACTTTCTTCCATGGGGCATACATGGAATGGACTATAGATCCCACCACACAAAAGAGACTTTTCCTTTGGGTAAAACCAAACTTGCTTTCCAAGAAGCAATAGTTTAGACCCAGGCCAGGAGCCTGACCTGAAGCAAAAATGTTGTCTGTTTAGGTGGGGGAACCAATTGCTCTCAAGGGGACAGGTCTTCTGCCCAAGGTTAAAATTTACCTGTGCAGAGATGCAACATGTATTCCTCCACAGCTGAACTCAACATACTCATGAGCCCCCATTTCTTCTGGCAGCAGAGACAAAATAATCTTGACTCTTCCAGGCTGCTCAGTCACTTCTGGGCAAATGCTCAAACAATTCAAAGTTGTGATACTTAATTAACAGCTGCATATCATAAGACCTGTTTTGATATGAGAATACACTATTTTCTAAGAGATCTACTACACCATCAGGCAGTCTTTGCACAACTGTACACACTCCAGCAGGGAAGGAAGCACTGAGTGACATGCTTGGGTGGGGCTGAGAAGGCTGCCCTGCAGAAGCTCACACACTGAAAGAAAGAAGCAGAAGGATCAGAAGGAGGTAGTAGTCTAGATATGGAGTAGAATTAGAGTTGTTTCCCTTAATTTACCACAAAAAAATCATTAAGTGCAAAGATTGGCATCTTATAAACTTATTAAAGAAAAAAGTAAACCAAGTTTCCTTAAACAAGAAGTGAATGTATACATTCTAGAAGAATACCAAGGATGGGAATCAGCTCAGTTTAGGAGGTGATCTGAAAACTTTTGGAACAAGTATATTGATTCTGAGACTCTTGCTGGAAATGACAAAGATGCTGATCGGCAATGTCCAGGATGACTTGTCCTCCCAGGAGCCCTCTGATCAGGTTTCCTCTTCCAGTGTCAGAGAGAAACACCATCAAAGGGCTGGGCTTTGTTCTCCCAGTTCTGGTGGGGAGCCAGGGAAGATCACACAGCAGAAAGGACACTAGACTCAGAGCCATGAAACTACTTCTGTGGTCAGGACATACAGCATCTTTGTGGCCATAGTCTACAGTTTAGAGTGAAGGGCAGAGTAAAATTAAGAGGAGTGAGGAATCTCAAAAGAAAGCAAGTTTAAACTGTAACAGGCTAGAACTTTATGCTAAACATAACAGGAAGCCACTAAAGGGGTTCCATGGGGGCAACAATGGATCAGATTTGGGTATTGTGAGTCTCCTGCAAAAGAGGACAAAATAATGGAAAAAGGAGATTCTTTCCCAAGGATTTTTAGTGGAGGATAAAAAGGCTTAAATTTCCAGTTGGATATGGGGGTATGATGGAAAAGGGGGCATCAAGTGGGGTCCACTTTTCCTGGTGTGTATAGGACATGGCATGACGCCATGCACTGAAATGGGGCATGGATGGCTGAGTAAGCTGATGGGGTAGAGAGGGAAAAGGGGAGATGAGATCAGCTGCGGAAATGGGGGGTGGAGGCGGAGAAGGAGCACCATTTGTGGCCCAAGCTCCCTTTCCCCGTAATGTGTACATGGGAGGCGGTGGGGCAGGGATGGGTTGTTTTGTAAGCAACAATTTCAGTCCCTTGTTACTTTTCTGCTCTACTGGCTCTTTCCTCCCCAAGGGAGCTGGAGTGGAAATATGGAGTTCATAGAGCCATATTTACTAGTGGGCAGAGTCACTGTGCCTCAAAGGCAGGTTTCTTCTCCTCCTCATGCAGAGGAGGTCTTCTGTTTGCCTGTTGCCCTAGCTCCTGTCTCCTTGAAGCTAACCTTCTGGGAATGCCTGTATCCAGGCATGTACACCAGAGTGCCAAGGATGGATACACATAGCATAGGGGCCTT
This sequence comes from Halichoerus grypus, assembly GCF_964656455.1. Classification (NCBI taxonomy): domain Eukaryota; kingdom Metazoa; phylum Chordata; class Mammalia; order Carnivora; family Phocidae; genus Halichoerus; species Halichoerus grypus. Next base: position 7,655,293 of record NC_135712.1, read on the forward strand.
ATTTAGTTTTAACAATTAAAAATGTATTCATTTTTGTTTCAAACTGGATGGCTCAAAACAACTGAAATTATTCTCTCAGTTCTGGAGGCCAGAAGTCTGAAATCAGGATCCACTGGGCCATAATCAAACTGTCAGCAGGGCTGTGCTCCAGGGGTTTTAGGGGAGAGTCTGTTCCTAGCTTCTTCTACCCTCTGGTGGCTGTCAGCATTCCCTGACTTGTGGCCACATCACTGCAATTACAAGGCCAGCATCTTTGAATCTCTCTCTCGGCCCTGTCTTCAGGTCACCTTCCCTTCTGTGACTTGTCCAACCTTGCTCTACCTCCTTCTTATAGAGAATGCATGTGATGGCATTTAGGACCTTCCTGGATAATCCAGGAAAATCTGCCTGTCTCAAGATCCTTAATTTAATGGCATCTGCAAGGACGTTTTTCTGCCATATAAGGTCACATTCACAGGTTCCAGAAATCAGGACACAGATGTCTCTTAGGGAGCCATTTTCCAGTCTCCCCCGAAACCCCTACTCTAAGCACAGGTTAAACCTGTGTCCCCATCAAAGTTTCCCAGAAGCCACGCATTTGAGTGGACTCCAGGCACTTGTCTAGCCATTAATATAATATTTTGGTCTCCATTTGGAAAGCACCCTTTGTGTATATACTACACTGACCAGAATCCTAGAAGGAAGGAAGAGTCTCAGGTCTGGAATTCTTTTTCTAATCTCTTTGACTGAACCACAGAAAATTCTATCTATTAAAAGCAGCCACTGGCTGTGAATGAAGTTGGTGTTGAGAACTTTCAGATCATTGATACTTTCCTAAGATCTGTATAATAAGAACCGATAACTTAAAGACCATTTCTAGGATTGTTTTCAAATTACAAATCAGTTCAAACTTTCACTCCACTGGCCTAGAAATGAATTTTTCCAGAACAAGGTTCCCTTCTGTATTCTGAGGGCTACATTCGGTTCAGAAACAAACTTGCCCTAATTAGGTTAGAAAAGAATTCCGGGGGCGCCTGGGTGGCTCAGTCGTTAAGCGTCTGCCTTCGGCTCAGGCCATGATCCCAGGGTCCTGGGATCGAGCCCCGCATCGGGCTCCCTGCTCAGTGGAAAGCCTGCTTCTCCCTCTCCCACTCCCCCTGCTTGTGTTCTCTCTCGCGCTGTGTCTCTCTCTGTCAGATAAATAAATAAAATCTTAAAAAAAAAAAAAAAAAAGAATTCCGACTAGATTTACTACAAAGAGCAAGGCAACAGTTATGGAAGAGCCAAGTCAAACTTCAATTGTGCACAGTCTTTTTTGAGCTCCGTGAAAGCCAGGCGACAGACTAAGGCTGCTAGTCAGAAATTCTTTGCTAGTGATATTCTCACTGCCAACTCTTTCCACTTGTTTGTGAAACCTTTGTCCTACCTCACTGACTTCCTGACTTCTGGGGCACACATCTTAGTGTCTCTGTTTGGAATTAGTAGGACAATCGCTTGTGACATCTCTTTGCCTCATACCCTTCCATCAGAGAATTTCCAGTCAACCAGTCCAATGCTCTTTAATTTTTATTTTTGCCCTTGGTCTGAATTTTAAGGGGTAAAAAATGCTGAACATAAAATTCACCATCTTAACCATTTCTAAGTGTACAATTCAGTAGTGTTAAGTATATTCACACTGTTGTGCAACCAATCTCCAGAACTTTTTCATCTTGTAAAACTAAAACTGTACCAGTTAAACAGCAACTCCTCACTCTGACCCCCTCCCCTCACCCCTGGCAACCACCACTCTACTTTCTGTCTCTATAATTTGATTATTCTAGTACCTCATTTGCATGGAATCAGTATTTGTCCTTTTGTGACTGGCTTATTTCATTCGGCACCATGTCATCAAGGTTCATCCACTCAATCATATGTCAGCACTTCCTTCCTTTTTAAGCTGAATAACATTCCATTATATGGATAGACCACATTTTGTTTATCCATTCATCCATCCATGGTTGCTTCTATCTCTTGCCTATTGTGAATAGTGCTGCCATAAACACAGGTGGACACACATCTATTTGAGTTCCTGTGTTCAATTCATTTAAGTACTTATTTAAAAGTAGAATTGCTAGATCATATGGTAACTCTGTTTAATTTTTTGAAGATCTGACAGACAGTTTCCCACAGACGCTTCACCATTTTACATTCCCACCAACTTTGTCCGGGGGTTCCAATTTCACCACATCATCTCCAACATTCATTATTCTCTGGGGTTTGTTTTGTTTTGTCTTGTCTTGATAGTAGCCATCCTATTGAGTTCGAGGTGATACCTCATTGTTGTTTTGATTTGCATTTTCTTTATGATCAGTGATATCAGCATCTTTTCATGTGCTTATTGCCATTTGTATATCATCTTTGGAGAAATGTCTGTTCAAATCCTTTGCCTATCCTTTAACTGGGTTATTTGGAGTCTTTTTGTTGTTGGGTTGTAGTCATTTATATATTATCAGGCATATGATTTGTAGATATTTTGTTTCATACTTAGATTGCGTTTCATTCTGTGGAATGTGTCCTTTGATGCACGGAAGTTTGATTTTGGTCTAATTTGTCTGGTTTTACTTTTGTTTCTTGTGCTTCTAGTGTCCAGACAGTGCTTTCTTTTAAAACTTCATTTTTTTAGAGAAGTTTTGAGTTCACAGCAAAACAGAGATTTCCCACCTACCTCCTGCTCCCACACATGCACAGATTTTCCCAGTATCCACAAGCCCCTCCAGAACGGTATATTTGTTACAATTGATGAATCTAGATTATGCAACCATCAAAAAGAATAAAATCTTGCCATTTGCAAGGGACAAGCAGACTCCCTGCTGAGTGGGAAGCCCAATGTGGGGCTCCATCCCAGGACCCCAAGATCATGACTTGAGCCGAAGTCACTCGCTCAATTGACTGAGCCATGCAGGTGCCCCCTTTCACTATTGTCTTAACTTCCATTTCCCTGAAGGCATATGATGTGGAGCATCTTTTCATATACATATTTGCCATCTGCAGATTTACTTTGGTGAAATATCTGTTAAGATCTTTGGCCCCATTTTTTAATCAAGTCATTTGTTTTCTTATTGTTGAACTTTAAAATTTTTTCATTGTTGAAATATACATGTGTGTATGTATATATATATACATATATATACACATATATATGTACATAAAAGAGAGCAAGATGTCATTTTTTTACCAGAAAAGAATGTCATTTTTTTATTTTAAAAAGTTTTTTAATCGAAGTACAGTGTTATATTAGTCTCAGGTGTACAATATATTGATTCAACAATTCTGTACATTGTTCAGTGCTCCTCACAGTAAGTGTGCTATTAATCCCCTTTATCTATTTTGCCCATCCCCCCCACAAGCACACAAACCTCGCGTCTGGCAACCATCAGTTTATTCTTTGTATTTAAGAGTCTGGTTTTCGTTTGTTTGTTTGTCTCTTTTTTCTGTTTGTTTTGTTTCTTAAATCAAAATACACATGAATAAAATCATATGGTATTTGTCTTTGTCTGACTTATTTCACTTAGCAAATAGCCTCTAGGTCCATCCATGTTGTTGTAAGTGACAAGATCTCATTCTTTTTTTATGGCTGAGTAATATTCCATTGTATATATGCACCACATCTTCTTTATCCTTTCATCTATTGGGTTGTTTCCATATCTTGGTTATTGTAAATAATGCTGCAATAAACACAGGGGTACATATATCTTTTTGAATTAGTGTTTTAATTTTCTTTGGGTAAATACTGAGTAGTGGAATTCATGGCAAAAAATTTTGATCATATGACAATTCTATTTTTAATTTTTTGAGGAACTTTCATACCGTTCTGCACTGTGGCTGCACCAGCTTGCTTTCCCACCAGCAGTGCACGAGGGTTCCTTTTTCTCCATATCCTTGCCAACACTTGTTATTTCTTGTCTTTTTTACTCAAAGGGTTCTTTGTATATTTTGGATAACAGTCAGATATGTCTTTGCAAATATTTTCTCCCAGTCTGTGGCTTGTCTTCTAACTTGATACTATCTTTCACAGACAGAAGTTCTCAATTTAATAAAGTCCAGCTTATTGATTCTTTATTACATGGACCATACCTTTGGTGGTATATCTAAAAAGTCATCACCATAACCAGGCCAGTGCTTTCTGTAGTGTATTTTGTAGACAAGTCAGGTGTGGACCTTGCCAAATGCACATTCTGATTGAGAAGATCACATATAAGGACCGAGATTTAGCATTTCTAATAGGCTCCCAGATGATGCTGATGCTGCTGAAAGCCACAGATGACACTTTACTGCTCAGGTTCAAGGAAGAAGACAAGTCCCACCAATACTATTAACCATAAGTTGTTAAGTACTTGCCGTTCTTCAGATACTGTGCTAATTAAGCACTTAACAAATACAACAATTAATTTAATGCTCACAACTCTATAAAGTAGATATTTTATCTAGCCAGGACTTTTTTTAGTTCTAGTTTCCAGTGCTAGAAACCCAACCAAAACTAATACCAACAAAAAAGAAAATTTGAAGAAACACATTAAGAGGGAAGTCTGGAGGTAATTGTGGCCTTGGGGATGATGACAAGGGAGAGGGTCTCTCCTGGAGTGATATGACCCTGGTACCCCTCCCCCTCTCTTCCCTCTCCTCTCCCCACTTACGTTTGTCTCTCTTTGGTTCTTTCTCTCCTACTCCAGACAGGCTTTCCCCTATGTAATAGGAAACATGGCTTCAGCAGCTCCCTTTAGTTCTTGATGCAAGGAGAAAGACAGGGTTGGCCTCTGTCGTTAGAATAAATAAGACCCCAGAGAAGGATTCCATTTGACCTCACTCAAGTCACTTTCCCAGCTTTGGGCTGCTCTCTGTGGTCAAGAGAGTGGGTCACTATTGTTGGCCAGGCCTGAGTTCCATGTCCAGCACGTGGACAGAGATGTGGGGCTGGTGAATGGCAGCCCCTCCAGCACCAGATGGTGTTGGACCATTCCCCAAAGAAAGAGACACCTAGCAGACAAAACAACAGAAACCAACAACAGAGTCAGCATCTCTACTTCATCAGTGAGAAAACTGAGATTGGCAAAGTTTCATCAACCTGCTCAAGTTACACATCTAGTAAGAGAATGAGCCAGGTTTTCCCGAAAGTGCTATTCAGACATGCACTGGAGGGCCTGGGAAACCAAGCCTACCTCTCACTTACTAGGTTAGGCTAACATGGCAGAGTCAGCTGGTCACTGCTGCATGAATCTGACTCTGGCTCTGTTGGAAGAATGTTCCTCTCACCTGCAATCAAAGGGCCTCACTATTGTACCACATATTTTATTGAAGAAGCTTATCTTAGCCTCCTGCAAGTGGTAATGAGAGCAGAAAATCCCTCTCCTCTCCCCTGTTGAAAAAGGACCTGACCCTGGAGCTATGTCTAAAAGAGAAGAATGCATAATAGGACAGAGATTCAGGGGCACATGAACAGGGAATCTGGACAGCACAGTGAAGAAGGCCTGGAGCCAGACTCATGGATCTCAAGGCTACTCCCTCAATAAAGAGGAGTAAAGGGAGCAGGAGAGAGAGAAGGGGGCTTTCTAACTATACTAAGACTGTAGCGAGGTCAGTGACACAGCACCTGAGGTGTGAAGATAAGTGGGAGATTATCACTGTCTTGACCAGCTAGCTGTCCTACAACATTCCCTTCCTCACAGGGAACCTCTTTGACCCTCCAGATTACACCAGCCTCTTATCATACCCTCTGTGCTTCCTACACATAATGATCACAGTTTGTAACAACATACTGCATGGTCCTTCATGAATGACTATCTCCTCCACTAAACTAAGTTTTGGGAGAGCACATCTGTCCCCCCATTCTGTGCCCAGTATCTCACATGCTGAGTACATAATAGGTGCTCAGTTGATAAATATGGAATTATTAATTATTTAAAAAAGACTGTTCTATGATATTTTCATCAGTGAACTAAACAGATTAAAAAGTGCAGAGTGTGATACTATTTTAACTAATTATATAGAAATATAAACCAAATGACTTATAATGGTCATTGATGAGTGGTAGAATTGGGGCATGTTATTTTGATACTTTAATGTTTTCTAATTTTTCTACAGTGAAAACTTCATTACACAATGTCTACTGTAATAAAAATGACAAAGAAAAAAACTGTCACGTTCTAAGTCATTGTGTTTGAAAATAATCAGAAGTTCCCAGACCTGGGGCAGTTAAGCCTCCAACTCTTGATTTCAGCTCAGGTCATGATCTCAGGGTCATGAGATTGAACCCTGTAGGGCTCTGAGCTCAGTGTGGAGTCTGCATGGGATTCTCTTTCCCTCTCCCTCAGCCCCACCTCCCCACTCTCTCTATCTCAATAAATAAATGAAATCTTTAAAAAAAGAAGTTCCCAGACCTTTCCCCAACACAGTTACCAGCATTCCATCTTCAACAATATCCATTATATTTCCAGAAATGGATGCTTCTTTGGGGGAACGTAGATGGTCAAGGACTCCCTCATCCTGATGCTTGCATTTGTGTGCATCCTTTGCACTTACGCATGGAAAGCATAAGTTTTCTAAAATGTTACTATAATTTCAGCAAAATCTAAATTGGTCCTTGAGTGACCCCACCAAGTGGAAGGAGTCAGACAAAATTTCTCCCAGTTTTGCACTTCCTAAGAGGCTGGGTTCCAACTGCAACATGTCATTAAAAAGAGATCACTCTGTCTTCAGTAATGTCTGCCCACCTTAAACTTTAATTAAGCTTGCAAGACAAAACAAATGAAGGTGTTGAGAATAAAGGTAAAAATCAGTCCAGCAGAAGATGGGAATAATGGAGTTGGGAGAGGACATTTTTCATGGAAGCTGGCAGATAAGGACGGAGGCATACAAAATGAGCTACTCACTCCCAGCTCAGTCATGCAATCCTGATCATACTGTGGGTCCTGCCTAGTTACCATCTTCAGAAAACCTTTTACTGGGACAAATAGCACAGTCCACCAACTCTCCAAAGCTCTTTCTACACTGCATATATTTCTGTTTCTCATCATATAAACACAAAACTTGAACTGATTGACAACAGATGGAGGAAAGCCAAGAAGCCCTGGGTAGTGAGAAATCTAAGAAGATGTGGGTAACCTACCTCCACGACATATTTTGAATCCACATCCTGGTTTCCTTTCTTACTTCTTCATTGCCTGAGACCTGAATCATTCTGGAAGGTAACCAACTCATGTTCAGCTTCCAGCTTTTCTTAATCTGGATTTCTGTAAACTCTTAATAAAAAGACTTTCTTTTAGGGGCCCCTGAGTGGCTCAGTTGGTTAAGCATCCAACCCGTGATTTTGGCTCAGGTCATGAGATCAAGCCCCAGGTCAGGCTTCATGTTCAGTGAGGAGTCTGCTTGAGATTCTCTCTCTCCCTTTCCCTCTGCCCCTCCCCCTGTTCACACTTTCTAAATAAATAAATAAATAAATAAATAAATAACTCTTAAATAAATAAAGATCCACACTACCATGACTTACCCACCAAGTTCAAGGAGGAAAGATGTGTGCATGCGGGAATCCTGTACACTGATTTGGACCAGGATGAGCTGATGCAGAGCCTGTTTGTAATGAGGAAACTGACTCCATGTTTCCCGTCTGAATATTGATGGCTCTCAATCCTCACCCTCCTCTTCCCCCTGTGCCCTTGTGTGAACATGCTCCTAGAAAGGCTGGGGACTTCCTCTGCTGGCGGGAACACTTGCCCCCATGTTAAAAGCCCTGGTTGGTCTCCTTCCCTTACTCTCTCAAGCCACTTGGGGCTACTCCAGAGGCCTGCCCTGCCGCCCAAAGACCTCCATTATGTGAGCTATACACCTTTCCATACTCTCTCAGTATGTGTGTGGCACCATCAGTTTGAACATTTTAAAACAAACTTCAGGTAGGGTCCATCTGCCTCTGCAGAAGACCATGATGCTGTTTGGTTGGGATGCCTTGGCAAACTGCCATTGGCAGAGGGAGATCACAGGAACTGAGGGCTCCTGGGGTCTACGGGAAGAGTCAGTGATGAGCCCTAAGAAGGAATGGACTGCACCTGCACCAAGGGAATTGCTCCACAAGGAAGCAATCTCTGAACAAAGCAGCTTGCTAGAGAAAGGCACTAGCTTTGCACAAATTGCACAGGCCCAGAGGGCATGTTGCCAGCCTCCAGCAGCACCTGGTGAGGATGATTATTCCTACCTCCTTAATCACTCTTCTCTCCTCACTCTCCATGGTCCAGGGGAGGCCATGCCAAATGTTTCAGAAATGAGGAAGGAGAATCATAGAGAAGAGAATCCATCCAACCCCCTCGCCTCCCAAGTTGAAAATGTCCTGCTCACTAAGACCCCCTACATAAAAACCTGAACCTTGAATGGAGGGTGGACACAGAGACTCTTACATGGGACTCATCCTTCTAAGTACAAAATTGAGACTGGACTAAAAATGACTGTAGGGTTTTTTAATACCTCAGATTGACCAGAAATATGCAATGGCCTGAGTTTTCCTCCAAGGGCAAGGGGAAACAAGCAAAGTTGAAGAGGTACAGGGAAAACCAGTGAAATTGTCCCTTGTTTCTTCAACATTCTGATTACAGTAACAAATAACCACTGCTACCACCATTCCCCAAAGTGAAAAAGGAGAGAGTTCATGGCAGTTCCACTGGCTGGCTGGACTCTGACAGCAGACCACAGAAATTGATCTAGAAAGTGTACAGTCTTCTCAGAAGGCTCTGGAAGTAAGGGCCAGTGACTTTCCAGTCTAATTATAGTCTGTGAAGAGATTCTAGAGAAACACTTACAGATCATCACAGGCCACTCAAGGCCTGCAGTTACCTGGCTTCACCTATCAACTTAGGACATACCTTGGAGATATCTAAGATTATATTACAAGAGTTTACTTGTCTAAAAATATATAAGAATGTGTCTTTTGAGTTAGGGATTGAGATTTCATCAATGAATCGGCAAAGCTTCAGATAAACTAGTTAATTTGGTGGGTTTGCCCAATAGCCAACAAAGGCTCTAAGTTTGGCAGTGGACTTCAAGTGCCATCACCCTCAACCACCCTCTGCCACTTACTCATCCAGCCTATGGCTGAACATTGTGCCTCTCACACTGCCCTTTCTGACTAGGGCAAGGCCAGGCTCTTCATTCCCCCTTCTGTGGAGCAAAATCCACCTCCATCCTGCACCCATTAACTCTGGCTCTAACTCTGCGGTCACAAGTAACAGCCTGATTTTCTTTCCTTGAGGAAGCTCTAGCTGTGTGAAAGCAGATATCAGCCTCAGTGAGTCTTTTATTCTTCTTCATATGATCTGGGTTTAGTTTCCTCACTAATCCAAAGACCCTCTTATAATATGTTCCACTTCCTCTAAGCCTGAGCAAGTAAGCTGTGAGTTCCATGCTCCAAACACATGGTGTGGACTCTAGCCAAGAACAAGGAGAATTGCTCCAAATTCCTCCTCCTTCTAAGAATATCTATCGCTGGAGCAGGCATGTACAGGAATACCTTGGAGATAATGCGGATTCAGTTCTAGACCACCCCAATAAAGCATATACCACAGTAAAGCATATACCACAACAGAGCAAGTCAAATAAAATTTTTTTTGTTACCTAGTGTATATACAAGCTATGTTTACACTACACTGTACTCTATTAAGTGCAATAGCTTTATGTCTAAAAATAACATACATACCTTAATTTAAAAACGCTTTATTGCTAAAAAATCCTAACCATCATCTGAGTTTTCAGGAAGTCATAATCTTTTTGCTGGTGGAGGGTCTGGGTCCAATGTTGACAGCTGCTGACTGCTCACGGTGGTGGTTGATGAAAGCTGGGGTGGCTGTGGCAATTTCTTAAAACAACACAACAATGAAGTTTGCCCATCAATTGACTCTTCCTTTCACAAATGATTTCTCTGTAGCACACACAGTTTGATAGCATTTTACCCACAGAATTTCTTTGAAAATTGGAGTCAATCCTCTCGATCCCTACAGCTGCTTTATCAACTAATTTTATGTAATATTCTAAATCCTTTGTTGTCATTTCAACAATCTTCACAGCACCTCCACCAACGGTAGATTCCATCTCAGGAAACCACTTTCTTTGCTCATCCATAAGAAGTGACTCCTCATCTGGTCAAGTTTTATAATGAGATGGCAGCAATTCAGTCCCCAATCTTCAGACTCCACTGCTGATTCTAGTTCTCTTGCTGGTTCTACCATATCTGCAGTGACTTCCCGTACTGAAATCTTGAACCCCTCAAAGTCATCCATGAGGGTGGGAATCAATTTTCTCCAAATTCCTGTAAATGTTGATATTTGACCTCTTCCCAAGAATCATGTATGTTCATAATGGCATCTAGAATGTAAATCTTTTCCAGAAGTTTTTCAGTCCACTTTGCCCAGATCCATCAGAAGAATCTATGGCAGCTATTGCCTTATGAAATGTATTTCTTAAATAATAAGACTTGAAAGTCGAAATTACCCCTTGATCCATGGGCTGCAGAATGGATGTTGCATTAGCTGATGTGAAAACAACATTCATCTCGTTGTCTATCTCCATCAGAGTTCTTGGGTGACCAGGGGCATTACCAGTGAGTAGTAGGTCTCAACAGTGGGCTTAAAATATTCAGTAAACCATGTTGCAAACAGTTGAGCTCTAACCTAGGCTTTGTTGTTCCATTTATAGAGCACAGGCAGAGTAGATTTTGCATAAATTTTTAAGGGCCCTAGGATTTTTGGAATTGTCAATATGCATTGGCTTCAACTTAACGTCACCAGTTGCATTAGCCCCTAACAAGAGAGTCAGCCTGTGTTTTGAGGCTTTGAACCCATGCTTTGACTTCTCTCCAGCTATGAAACTCCTAGATGACTCTTCCAATAGAAGGCTGTTTTGTCTACACTGAAAATCTGTTGTTCAGTGTAGCCATCTTCATGAACTATCTTAGCTAGATCTCTGGATAACTTGCTTTGCAGCTTCTATATCAGCACTTGCTGCTTCACCTTGCACTTTTATGTTTTGGACACAGCTGCCTTCCTTACACCTCATGAACCAACCTCTGCTAGCTTTAGACTTTTATTCTACAGCTTCCTCACCTCACTCAGACTTCATGAAACTGAAAGAGATAGAGCCGTGCTCTGGATTAAGCTCTGGCTTAAGGGAATGTAGTAGGTTTGATGTTCTATCCAGACCACTCAAACTTTCTCCATATCAGCAATCAGGCTATTTTTCTTTCTTGTTATTTGTGTGTTCACTTTTCATTTCCTTCAAGAACTTCTCCTTTATATTCACAACTTGGCTTAACCCTATAGAAGCAAAAAGACCTAGCTTTAGGCTTCAGCTTTCAACATGCTTTCCTCACTGAGTTTAATTATTTTTAGCTATTGATTAGAAGTAAGAGATGTGTGATTCTTCCTTCACTTGAACACTAGTGGCCATTGTAGGGTCTTTAATTGGCCCAATTTCAGTATTGTTGTGTCTTAGGGAATAAGGAGGCTGAAGGAGAAGGAGAGAGATGGGGGAATGGCTAGTTGGAGGAGTCAGGACACACACAACATTAAATATTAAGTTCACTACTTTATATGGGTGTGGTCTGTGGTGCCCCAAAACAATTACCATAGTAACATCAATGATTACCATAATGAATATAATAATGATGAAAAAGTTTGAAATAGTACAAGAATTACCAAAATGTGACTCAGAGACACAAAGTGAGCAAATGCTTTTGGAAAAATAGCACCAACAGACTTGGCTCAATGCAGTGTTGCCACAAACCTTCAAACTATAAAAAACACAATATCTGCAGTAAAATGAAGCTTGACAAAATGAGATATGCCTGTACACATATGATGTTTTGTAGTGATTTGTGATTTACAAAACACTTCCCATAGACCATTTCTAGGTTTTATAGCAGAATCAATATCGACAATGAAACATGTATGTAAACATAACATTGTGCAGTGATTTATAGTTTACAAAACACTTTCCCATATGCTGTCTAGCATATATAGCAGCCAATTTATAGTAGACTCACTTGAAAAATGCTAATCATTTCAACCTCTCATCTTCTTTGTAGCTGTTGATACTGAAAATCTTCTCCCCTTTCCATATTTGCATAGGGAATGCTCTGATCATTTGGGGTTGTCAGGATTCTCACAGATGTCCCATCTTCCAATCCTGCATGAATATGAATCACTGCAAGATAGCAGAGTCCTATAGTTAAGACTAGGCAATGAAATCAGAAAAATGGGGTTCAAATTTTGGCTCCCCCTTTGTGATCTTGGGCATATTTCATTTCTTTGCCTGTTTCCTTATATAATAATGGGTTCATTATAAGACCTATCTCTTGTGGGAATCAATTGAGATCATCCTGTGCAACGCTTACCACAAAGCCTGGCAGATGGCTAGCCCGCTTGTTACTTGTACTTATTCTTGTTGCTGGTGACGATATTTTGGATGTCATTGATTTCTGTGCCCAGAGGGTTGGTTGACAATGTCGAAGACAAGCACTGCAGCACACCAAGAGAAAATTTCCCTGTGGAGACATTGATTCATTTACCAATCATTAAACATATAAACTAACTTCCCTAATTTATTTGTAAATGACCTATCTTTTTATATTTCTCTCATCTACAAGGCTAGTATAATGTCTGTCTTCTTTTTCAACCCTTTGAAAAATTTCAAATGTTCTGTTTTCATCATAAACTTATAACCTACTAATGAAATCCTAAAATAAAGATACTCTACAAATTGTTTTTTTATTATGACAATCAAAATGGAGTTTCAGCCAGTTATCGATTATTTGGTCCAAAATGTCTTTGTCAAAACATGAACGTGGGAATGAGTGAAGAGAGAATTAATTCATTCTTCTATCTAGCTGCCATTAGTCTGCACACGCTCTTGAGCGGGTTTTTCCTGGTTGGAATGATGACTTAAAAACCCATGTCCTCACGCTGGAGATCAAACAAGAAATTTTTTTGAAAATCATGGTGGGCTTAATGAAGCTCAACTGACATACAAATTGTCTGACAAGGAATGTAACTAAGAAGTTTTTCAACCCAAACATGGAGAAGTAGCAAACGAGAATGTGTACCCACTTACCATGCTCATAGGTGGGAAACCGCCACTGACCACATGAACACAGGAAAGGGACAATCCAGACATCCAGAGCAGAGGATGCCTAGGGCGCAGCGTGTGTTCACAGTATAGCGGACACGATGAAACCAGGACGGCTCATTCTGCACCAAAGATGTTCACCATCCTGATTCTAGAAAACTTGCAAAGCTCTGACCCGGCTGCCATTAGGCACAGCATTTACCAGAAAAGACAGGGGGATTGTGACCCTCAAGCTGAACTAGACATGTTTTCTCTTTATTTTACTAGAAGTGCTGATTTCTCTCTGTTCAACAGCATCTAGACTGAATGCTGCAAATAATTGTGGTCAAACTATTTTAGAAGTCTGTTTCAGAACACAGACGTCAGTGTTGACTTCATTTGCACTTACATTGCCATCATTTCTTACAACGGCTCCTCTCTGGCACCCCAAGCCTGGAGGTCATAACAGCTCCCCACTTCCATTGCTCCAGAGTGTCCCTCTGGCCCCCAGTGTGTCTTTTCACTTGCCCGTAGCTTTGTAAATTGATGGCTTACTAAAATGTCCTTAGTTGCCCCACCTGAGCACATCATCTGCTCCCTTCTAGGACACTGACTGATACAGCTCCCCTTTCTTTTTCTTTTAATAATACAGAATAAAGAAAGAGGAAGAACAAAATAATTGGAAGGCATGAAAAAACTCGGTTTCATTAGGAACCTCACTACGTGGGGGTGGTCACTAAAGATGATGATAATCATGAGAAGGAGGACTTTTGATTGTGGCTTAGTTATTCTACTCAGTCTATCACATATAAAAGCACATATTGGAAATAGGAAACGTTCTTTCACAGTGCAGATGAGTTCCAGAAATTTGAGGCAGGTGTTTTAAATCAGGTAATCGTATTCAAGAGTGAGAGATAGAAAGCCTGAGATCTTTAATAAGTGCTCTGCAAAATGGATGCAGAGAGAGGTATTACCGGAATCTGAAAGTAAACCTAAGTGCCAATAAAGTCTGTTTAGTTTAGTTAACAGTAATGTTAACATGTTGGTTTCTTAGGTTCAACAAACACACTGTGCTATCGTGAGATGCGGTCATTGGGGGAGGCTAAAACTGGGCGAACTGTCTCCAGGGTAACGATCCACCCTGTCTTGAAAACTTTTTTGTATATCTAAAACTACTTAAAATTTTAAAAATTTCTTTGAAACAAAAAAACTAAGTCTATGGAAATAAAAAACTTACAGTTTTAACAATTTTCATTATAAATCATTTAACTTACACTCACGCAATGATGTCTAAGAAAACAGAGAATTCTGAACAAAATTTTATTTTCAGAAAGGTCATTCTTGGGGTGCCTGGGTGGCTCAGTCAGTTAAGTGTCCAACTTTGGTATTGGCTCAGGTCATGATCTCAGGGTCGTGGGATGGAGCCCCATGTTGGGCTTCATGCTCAGTGTAGAGTCTGCTTGAGATTCTCTCTTTCCCTCAGCCTCTGCCTCTCGCCACCCATCCCACCTCCTGTGTGTGCACGCACAAATGTTCTCTCTCTCTGTCTCAAGTAAATAAATAAATAAAATCTTTTTTTTTTTTAATCCACCAATCTTTTTTATCCCCTGCTTTACTTTTAGGCTACTCTTTAGGTTTTATACAGTAAACATGTATTACTCTTATAAGAAAACAATGATGTTATAGTTTATGATAAAATCCATTTCCGTTTTAGTTCAAAAAACCCTACCAGCTTCTGATGGGCTGGTCAGTGTCCATCACCTCCACCCCCACCTGCTCTGTCATCCTACCATGCAAGGTCATCACCTGTTGCCAGAAAGTTCCTTCTCAAGTACAAAGCTCTCAGTTTCTACCCCAGAGGCCAGGAGCAGATTGCTCTCCACACTCAAGGGAATCAAATGTCCTGTTTCTTCCCCCACTTCAGTCCCACAGTCTGTTCCACAGACCACTGATGAAAGCGCGATGCCACTTTGGATGAGGGTAGATGGCACCGTGTCCTCAGCCTTGCCACTGCAGCTGGCATCCTGCTTATTCCCGCCAACCATCACCAACACACATAGCTTTCCCTGCAACTCCATGTTCTGTGTTGTGATAGAACACACTTAGGGCAGAGCTTCCCAACAGGGTGCAGCCCCTGGGGCTTGTGACCTCTAGAGTCCACAGGGAAGCTGGGCAGAAGTCTGGGTGTTGGGAACCCCCAGGTCTGTGGCCAGCCTCAAGCAGCCTTCTCCCACCCATCCCCAGCCATTCTACAAATACTGCCAGTTTCTATATGCACCATTATCTGAAAACCTTTCACCTAAGATGGACTTTAGAGTGTACTGCAGCTGAGGGGCTACCTGCCCACACTGCCTGCCCCCAGGCCACCAAGCTGCCCCTGCAGCCAGACACGGCTCTCCCCTGCAGGCATCTCTTTGCTCCCTCCATGTCCACTGAGAACCACTGGCCCTCCTCTGCTGCGGGGTCATGAGAGCAGCTCCAGTCCCAACAGCACTACTTACCAGTTGTGTGGTCCTGAGCCCAGTCTCCTCAAGAAGAACAGAACTTCTACTTTCCAACTGTTGTGCAGATTAAATGAGCAAGGGAAGAGACTGCGGCCAGCATAGCCCAGTATGTGGACATCTTCACGAGATGTCTTCTTCCCCTCCTTCTCCCTTTCCCCCTCCCAGCCCTCTACCCATTCCTCTCTCCCTTCCAGCTTTCATGACTTTCACTCAACTATGTTTCTCAGCTTGGTGGAATTGGGATGTTTTTAGTAATTTTTAGCTAACAAGAATGCTGGCTAGCTAGCTGACCAGTCATACTGTGGCATCTTTATCCTCCACATTTAAGGTTTTTCCTTAGGTCATTTAGCCGTTTCTTGTGCAGCCCACAAGGTGCTAAGAGTTTAACACTTAATTAATATTTCTCACACTAATCACATTTCATAGGGTCTTAGTGGACATCTCAATCAAAAACAGGGTAGAGAGTCTATGGTTAAATAAATATAGCAACTGTTGTGTTAATCCAAGATAAAGAGGTTTCTTTCCTATAAAAATTCTCAGGAATTTACTAGGTTTATGTGTTGAGTCACCAGGATGGGGCTATAACTCTACAGAAAATAACTTAAAGAAATACTGGGCTAAGTATTGCCACTGCATTTCTCAAAAAACGAAAAATAGAATGACCTTCTTTTGGGGGATATATCCCCAAAAGAATTGAAAACAGACTTGAACAGATACTTGTACATTATGTTCACAGCGGCATTATTCACGATATCCAAACGGAAGAAGCAACCCAAGCATCCATCGACAGATGAATGGATAAACAAAATGTGGTCTATCCATACAATGGAATATTATTTAGCCTTAAAAAGGAATGAAATTCTGACACATGCTATAGCAGGGATGCAATCTGAGGACATTATGCCAAGTGAAATAAGCCAGATACAAAAGGACAAATACTATGTGATTCAAATTATACAAGAAACCTAGAGTAGTCAAATTCATAGAGACAGAAAGTAAAATGGTGGTTGCCAGGGCCTGCAGAGGGGGAAATGAGGAGCTAGTGTTTAATGGGGAAGGGACTTTCAGTTTGGGAAGATGAGAAAGTTCTGGAGATGGATGGTGGTGATGGCTGCACAACAGTGTGAATATACTTAGCGCCACTGAGTTGCACATTGAAAAATCATTAGAAGACTAAATTTTATGTTATGTATATTTTACCACTGTGTGTGTCTGTGTCTGTGTGTGTGTACAAAGCATATTTTTCTTTCATATTGATGTTTTAGGGAATTACACAGGATACATTATGGTCTCATACAACTAAGTATCAGAAGTCATCTTCCACTTCTCTCTCCAACAAAGGAAGCAGAATGCAACTCCTTCCTTCCTTGCACAAAACCCAAAATAGCACAACCAGTTGAGCAAACAAGGATATAGGATGGAGTGTTTAGGAGAGTGAAAAAAGCTCAAGCATCATGCATGTCTTCCCGTTGGCCACTGGCAGTGGTCATTATCGCTCCTCACTAGATAATTCCAGCCCTCTGGATTCTGCTTACATGAGTGATTGCCCTCTTCTGCTTCCTCTTGAAGTTGCATGTGGTCACGTGACTTACAAAGCCATGTGTCACTTTCAGGTGGAAGCTTTAAGAACCAATGTTCCTTTTCCTGCTTAAGCGATTGTGGAAGCACAGAGCTGGAACTCTCACAGCCAGGATGTCCCAATGAAAACAGTGTGCACAGAGACCCCATCTAAACTGCAGTGGGCATGTAGTGGGAGCAGTAATAGACCTTTGTTGTTTCAGTGTCTGAGATCTTGGGGTTATGTGTTACTGCAGCCTTGCCTGGCCTATCCTGACTGATATATTACTAAGGTTGATCTACTACCCAGCATTCGGCAGAATGTTTTAAAGGGAAGCAAAGCCTTTGGTAGAAGACGATTGTTAAAGAAATGTTAGGCTTCTAGGGGTGCCTGGGTGGCTCAGTTAGTTAAGCATCCAACTCTTGATTTCGGCTCAGGTTATGATCTCAGGATAGTGAGATTGAGTCCTGGGTCAGGCTCCACAATGGGCGTGGAGTCTGCTTAAGATTCTCTTTCTCCCTCTCCCTCTGCCCCTTCCCCCTCTAAAAAAAAAAGGAAAGAAAAAGAAATATTAGGCTTCTAGCATGTGAGGTACAAAGTCTGAAAACTCCATAATTATTTATAAGAGCCATGAAGGAAGAAACAACCAATTCTGTGCTGAAGAGTCTCAGGCAAGAACATCATGTGAGCAGAAGAGGACCACCAGAACAGTGCCTGTGGACGAGAGGAGTGAGAGAAGACTGGAATAAGTGGTAGTTTCTCAATCATGCTATTTGCAGTTAACCTGGGAATCCCTGCTCCCAAAATTAGACCAAACCACAAAGAGAGACATCTGAATCATGAAAATCTTTTTTAGCTCTGCCTCTTTTTCCACATATAACCAAGTCATACCCCTGATGCTTCCAAAGTCAGTCCACACATAAGGTTGGCACCCTTCTTATACTTCATATTATACCTAGAGTCCTTTTATGACCACCCCAAATGCTTAGGAATATTCCTGTAGGCCACCAGTGAGGCTGAGCATGTCTACATATGACTGATGGTGATGATAATGAATTTTACTGATCTTAGACTGAATAGCAGGTGGTTAAGTGTTGTCTCATATCCAGCATACAGAGGACCTAGTAAATGTTACTGAATGAATTCCACAAAGTATTTCAATCAAGGATTTCAGGTGAGATGTAGAATGGAATTGTCCTTTCCTGCATAGGCTCACTAATGCAGCCTGTGACATTGGTAGCTCCAGCTAGAAAGTAGTAAATGGTATAATACTTATATCCCTTAATGAAGTGAAGTAGGAAACCCGAAATATTAGGTTGAATTATATGAGATTGCCAATGTGCATCATTTCTAACCTATATAAATGACAACTTTTACCATCCAACCTAATGCTTGACTGAAATGATTCACCCAGTGGATCTGGAAACCACACTTGGTGGCTTCTGCTCTACCAGTTGCTGCCACAGCCAATACTCAGTAGAGGCCTCTAGGGACTGCCTGAGACATGAATGGATGAACCCATGGCCCCAGCTCTGCATCTGGGGGCATCCTGGGGATTTGTCTGAGGTTTTCCATGCCTCCTGCAGCCACTGACCAGGCTGCTGCCCATGAAAAGTAGCTCCTCCCCTCAGGAAGAATGGAAACCCTGCAACTTGCGCAAAGCACAAGGAAGTCTCTAATAAACAAGAAACACACTGGTTAGCCACAAAATGTTGGAAATGCGTGGAAAAGCATTTGGCTGTGCTCACAGCCAACATTACAGAGTACTGGCAAGCTGCTGCACCAATGCTAACGATCATCCTCCAGCAACCTTGTGAAGTGGACCCCACCATCACCATCATCCCATTTTACAGATAAAGAAACTGAGGCACCAAGAGATGAAATGGGAGTAAAGCAAAGAGCAAGGATGAGAGCAGAGGCAGCCTAGCTCTAAGACACAAGCTCCTCACTTCTGGGCTTTAAAGAGAATCATTTCTAATACCTGAGGGTGGTGGGCTATGTAGCTTTCTGAAGGAAAAATAAAATACAATCTAAATCAAAGAAACATTTTCAGTTACTAAAAATACTGTATGCCATCTCGTTTACCTCCTCTGAAAGAAACATTTTCCATTACTAAAAATACCGTATGCCATCTCGTTTACCTCCTCTGAAAGAAGAACAGGTAATTGATTCCCATTGTAGCTGGAACATATTTACTGGTTTTAATGCACCTCTTTGACAGTCTTCTAATGCATTAAATTCAAACATCTGTAAAAAAGCCCCTCTGACCAATTTATAATCCAGCTTTCTCACCATGATTAACAGTGGTTTCCCCTCCTCCTGATTTTCCTTGCACATGGATTTAATACCTGGGTTTGACCTTCATGATTATGTCTCATTTTCCAGGCAATCTGTCATGTGCATTGTTTATCGTCCCATCATCGGAGAAAAGCCAGTAGGTCCTTCTAGCAGTTAATCTCTCGCAAGAGGGCAATTGGTTTATGACCTGGAATGAAATTATTGAGCTCAACTTACAATCAGTCAAATGATGACAAAGTAGTTTCCCTGCTGCATTTTACAAGGGAATTGTCTGCTTTGTCCAGCCTCATCTCCCTCCACATCTCCAGGTAAAATTGACTTCAGTCTCAGTCGTATATCCTGACTCCCAAACCACAGCCTCCTGCCCTCTTCCCGACTCCCATCCGCCTCCCCTGTCCAGCCCTGCCTCGACGCTAGTGCAGCCCTGAGTCATATATTTGAATTCCTATGGCGATTAGTAGTTTATATTCTTGCAATATGTCTAGTGTTCTCTGGAACAACAAATTGAAGTCTTGTACTCATTTACCTTTTTCTGAGTTCCTAGGATGAAACCTGCACTCACATTGCAACCGTTCTGAGGCAAAGATGGGGTCTGGTCTACCTGTCTGTTGCAGAGCACCTAGCACACTACCTTACCTTAGACGTGGGCCATGAGATTGCTCATGACCATGTGCTCCCTATCTGTCTCAGGACAACTGTCCTCACAATGGAGTGATAACACAGCCCCATCTGTTCCAACAGCAAATCATCCCACCCCGAATCCTACTTCTCCCCTCCTCTATTACCATCTAGCCAGCCAACATAAGGCCATCACATTGGGGTTTTGTCTGTGTTGCCCACTGCTGTATCCTCAGCACCTACAACAGGTCCCTAGGACTTGACATAATAATTGTGCTCCTGAAAACCTGTAAGGAAATCAAAGTTTGAACATTCAAAACATATTTTAAGTTCAATCAAGGAGCACCTTTCCTAAAGTAAATATGTCTCCTTGAAAAACAAACTGAGGGTTCTAGAGGGGCGGGGGGTGGGAGCATGGGTTAGCCTGGTGATGGGTATTAAGGAGGGCACGTTCTGCATGGAGCACTGGGTGTTATACGCAAACAATGAATCATGGATCATTACATCAAAAACTAAAGATGTAATGTATGGTGATTAACATAACATAATAAAAAAATAAAATAAAATAAATAAAAATAAATAAAGATGTCTCCTTAATTACACAATCTTAGAAAAGGAGGTTCTTCCAGACCTGTCCATTTTATATTTTCTCATAGATATTTTTTGCTTTATTTTCCACAGAGTGCAACTGAACCACCCAAAAGAGACAATTATAACAATCAAAAAAAGTAGAGGAGGAAGGAAGTGAACATATAAGACAGAAAAGGAATCTGAATTTGCCCTCACACTATGGAAGGAAATGATGGTGCTCTATTCTTGACCCATCCAGAAAACCAGCTTCAAAAGTAAACACAAATGGTTTTCTGCCTCCTGGTTCAGAAACACCTATGTGTGTTTACTCACTGAACTGATATGGTGTTTTTCTTTCCATGATTTGGAAACCAAACCAATAAAGCAACTTTATCCTCTCCATTTACTAATGTTGCCTTTTCGCCACCATTTACAATGAAGATTAATTCTGCAATTTCATAGTAGATGGGCAGCAGCAATCCTTTGACTGGGACGCCAGCCCTTTTCCTCTGCTGTGTATAAAGAACACCCAGCAACCTGCCTGTGAGCCCAGACCTCACCTCTCCGTTGCTTCTTCTCTCTAGATTTTACTCGCCCACATCCCCTCTAACTCCAGGACAAAATCTTGCAACACTTCATCCATCTCCTCTTTCAAGGGCATTGCCAGAGACCCTTGGAGTCAGCACCTGCACTGTGGTTGCCTCATCACTATCCCCTTCTGGATTACTTTAACAGCCTCCTAACAGGTCCTCCTGCCCCCTTGTTCTGAGTACCAGTGAGCAAGTAACTCTGTTCCCCACAAAATAGACAGCAGGGTCCTTTTAAAACCCAAGTCATAACTGTTCCTCCTCTGTCCCCAATTCTCCACAGCTCCCCATTTCTTTCAGAGGAAAAGCCACCACCCACCCACTTCTACTCCACAACCAGTCCGTCTGGTCTTGCTGCCCCATGGGTGTGCCAGCCACACATCCACCTCAAGGCCATTGTACTTGCTATCCCTTTGTCTAGAACATTCTTTTTTTTTTTTTTTTTAGAGCAATCTTGCAGATATCTGTCTGACTCTCTCCTGCATTTCCTTCAGGTCTTCATTCAAATTACACCTTTTTCCAGTGAGGTCTTCCCTGGTTATCATACTTAAAATTGCAATATCTCCCTTGACCCCAACATTTCTACCTAATTTATTACTTATTCTACTTATGGAGTGAGCAGCCTTTGACCCTCTCCCCACTGGCTTCTAAGGTAGATGAGTGCAGAGCTGTTTTTCTATTTTGTTCACTATTATTTCCCAGTGTCTGACTCATGGTAGACACTCAATATTTATTAAATGAATGAATTATATGAATGAATGCATGTTGACTTCCTATATGAGTAACAACTATAATATCTCCTGAAGAGCTTTTCCAGCACCATAGGAGAGGGCATGTTCTCATTTCTCTTGGGTATATACCTGGGAGTGGAATTGTTGGATCATACAATAATTCCATGTTTAACCTTTTGAAGAACTTCTAGACTGTTTTCTAAAGCAGCTGCACCATTTTACATTCCCACTAGCGACCTGTGAGAATCCAAATTTACCCACAGCCTTGCCAATATTTGTTGCCATCTCTTTTTTATTATAATCATCCTAGTGGGTATGAGGTCATATCTCATTGTGGTTTTGATTTGCATTTACCTATGAACAGACATCTGCTGGGCAGACATCAAAAGGACATAGAAACATAATTGGAACAGCCTTGAGGATCCTGGGCTCACCTCCCACAGACCCTCAGCCAGAAGGAAGCATGAGGTGAAGCTGACTATGGAGGGGTCCAAATATAACCCCTGGTTCTCTTCCCTGCCATCCTGAAAAAAGCGCCTGTGAGAGATAAAGAGGATCCACCTGGGGTGGCAGGCCCACATCCTGTTCTTTCACGCTTCCCTTTTGGCAGTCTGGTGGGTCAAATATACAGGTTTATTTAAGGGTCTTCCAGGGAACAGCTCCTATTTGAACGATGGGAGTGGTGAAAGTTTAATTGGAGACACCATCTTATAAATATTCAGAAAATCTCTCAGTCTATAAAAGTCCAGCTTTCCAGTTGTATTTGGCCTGGCCAATCTTGTCATCATTTAGAGGTCATATCCAACGAGTATTGAGCAACCTATCCTAGGCTTCACAATTAAGACCACAAGAGACTGACATTAAAACTGCTGGGGTTAATATCCCCATTGTGCCCCAGTGCTGGAGGGCATCACAGCCTCCCTTGCCCCTGCAGTTGCTTAACTACTGAAAAGGAACCCCAGGATTACCTATAGCTTCTGTTGATTAAAGAAAACTTGGTATTTTCCTTCCTGTTTGATAAGCAACTTATGACCTTCTGCTCCATTAATGCTAGACCCTCGGGAAGGACCCTCCAGCCAAGATGATAAACTGACTCTCCCAAAGTGGACCTTTCCAACAGACTTAGAAGGAGATCCCCCTGAATGAGTAGATGCCTAAGTAATAGTCAGTGGCAGAGCCCTCCCAACCCTGCCTCAGCCTCCCCACTGTCCTCTGCAAAAGGACAGGACCTGAGAAAGGAAAGTGAACTGTAGGATTGGGAACAAGCATTATGGTCTTATTTGACACTTGCTCTGAAGGTCAGTACAAACTGCTAAGGTTCTGTGAGCCAGACTAACATGACAATGCTCCTGGATCCTTGTGAGTCTGCCCGCGCCTTCATTTTCCTAATCACTACACCTCACTGTATGTTTGTTGCACTGTTGCTAGGCTGGTATCTTCTCTCCATAGTGAGCTTGGGAGCTCTTCAGGTTTTCCCTATCAATCAGACCTCTTGTTGTTCTCTGTTTTTTCCCTCAGGGTGCCCACCAGACCCAGTGCCAGCTTCCCAGTGGGTGTCCAGCAGACTCTTGATGACTTAAACCTACCAGTGCCATCCACCTCCCCCTGCACACCCCAACTCCTTCAAAGTCTGTGACATGTTGTAGAAACATGTGGGAAAATATGTAGAGTTAGGAGTAGCATCTTTCCAAATGAAGCATACGAAATAAATGGAAAGTGAAGGCAGTGGCTTATTCCATTTTGGATGGACCATAACCTGATTTGCACCAAGCTCTGGCGCTCAGCTGATTTCCACGTGACTGTTTTCCAGACACCTCTAAGCATCCCTTTGCTTAGACGACAACACATGATAAATCCTCATCTTCTTGCTTTGAAGACATGGATCTGAAATTCACAGAAGCCACATTCTTGACTTAATCTCAAAAGACAACTTAGTTTGAGGCTGGTACAGGTTTTTAGCCTCCCCATTTGGGACCTAGCTCCTTGCCCCACACTATTTTTAAATATTTTATTTAAAAAAAAAAAAAGAGTTCTATCATCCCTTTCCAAAGTCTAGCTCAGTACTCAACAACAAAAAAACAACTCAACAATGAGCAAAAGACTAAATAAACATTTGTCCAAAGAAGTTATACAAATGGTCAATAAGCACATGTGGAGATGCTCAATTTTACTGATAATTAGGGAAATGCAAATCAAAACCACAATGAAATATCCCCTCCCCCATTAGGACAGCAACTATTACAAAACAGAAAACAACGAGTGTTGGCAAAGATGTGGGAAAACTGAAACCCTCGTGAACTGTTGGCAGGAATGTAAAATGGTGCAGCCACTACGCAAAAAAGTATGGCAGTTCCTCAAAAAATTAAAAATAGAAATACTATGTGACCAAGCAATTCCATTTCTGGGTCTATACTTAAGAGAATTGAAAATAGTGTCTCAGATATTTGTACACCCATATTTTTAGGAGAATTTTTCACAATAGCAAAAATGCGGAAGCATCCCAAGTGTCCATCAACAGATGAATGGATAAGCAAAATGTGGTCTATACATACAACTGAATATTATTCAGCCTTTAAAGAGAAGGAGGTTCTGACATCTGCTACAACATGGATGAGCCTCAAGGACGTTATGTTAAGTGAAATCAGCCAGGCCCAAAAAGACAAATACTGATGATTCCATTCATATGAGGTCCCTAGAGTAGTCAAAACCATAAAGACAGGAATTATAATAGTGGTTGCCAGGGGTCTGGGAGAGGGGAAATAAGGGCATGAGTGCTTAGTAGGTATGGAATTTTAATTTCACAAGAGGAGAAAAGCTCTGGAAATGGATGGTGATGACAGTTGCACAATGGTGTGGATGTATTCAACACTATTGAACAGTAACTGAAAAGTTGTTAAGATGGTAAATTTCATGTTATGTGTATTTTACCACAAAAAAAGGAAGTCTAACTTGGTCTTTCCTATTCACACTGATATCCCTTCACCTTATGGTCTACTGTCTGTTAGTAGACCCTTGGAGTGAACTCAATAAATATGGTAAACACATAAAAGCTGCTGGAGATCCTGGGTGAATTCACAAATTATCCATGACAGGCAAGCACAGGACCCCGTGTGCCCGTGACAGTGAGCTGGGCCCCCGAGGATCAGACGAAGCAGTTGTTCTCATGATTTGCTTTTCTCCTTCACTGTCTTTCAAATGTATTCCCCTCTAGGGGATATTCTTCCCCTTATTTCCCAGCTTTTGTTTCTTGGGGAATTAAATTGCACTCGGGTCCTTGAATTGACCACCTGTCAGGTCATAAGCATTTTTAATTTCTCAGCCAGGTATACTAGTGCTGAGAGCCTGTTTTAAACGTTCAGTCTGGGTCTGAGCAAGAGGTTGGTGGTGGTTGCCATGGAGCTGGCTGTGCTCCAGACCCCAGAGGACACAAGAGCCATTCTATTTTACACTCTGTCAAGTCCCTCAACAGAAAGTAAGCAGGCCCTTCACCTTGGCAATTCCTGCCCCTAAGAAGTGGTCCTGTGTCCCCAAGTCCAGAGCAGAGTATGTATGCAAAGGAGCAGAAGTCAACCAGAAAGGGAACCCACTACAGCCTTATTTGAAGCAGTGATTTCCCAAGTGGAAGTTCATGTTACCATAGCTGCAACTTATTACCCAGAAAATCCGTGGTCCCATCACTCAAGCAAATAAACTGCATCCTGCTTGTAAGTTTTGACATCAGTTCATACATTATGCAAAAAAGATTGGAGTTGCCTGTTTTTGTCACTTCTCTGGGGAGATCTTAGGGTGAGAAGCATTTTCGAACTATAGTTCTACTGTTTCCGAATCAGGAGTATAAGCATTGTTAAGGAAGAAAAAGGCTCACTGGTTTTAAACTGCATCTTGAAGACTGGCTCGTGATGCAGGAGCATTTCTTTGAACCTACCAAGCGTTCCCAAGCTGGCTGTTTGACGACTTCATAGGCCACTTGCATCTCAGCCAGCACATTTCGGTAAGAAGGCTTTCTCCCATCTACAAACTGTAATTCTCTCTCTTTCTCTCTCTCTCTCTGCTCTGCCTGCCAGTAAACTGCCTATTGTATTCAGCTCTGATAACAACTTGCCCTTGATGTTAGGTTCTCTCCCTGACACACTGAGCACCAACAACAGTAAATACAACACAACCACTGAGTCCCTGCCATGGCTTGTACCCAGATGGGATATTTCAGACCACAGAACTAATGGTTTCACCATATCTGAATTTGGTCTGTGTGCTTTATAAGAGGCAAAATTCAAAACTTTTGGTACAGTTGCAAAAGCAATTAAATGGGGGGAAGGATGGTCTTTTCAACAAATGGTGCTGAAGCAACTCAGGTATCTGTGGGCAAAGGAAAATTAACCCCAACTAAAGCTCACACCGTATGCAAAAACTAACTCAAAATGGACCACCGGTTTAAAGGTAAAACATGAAATGATAAAACTTTTAGAGAATAAGAGTACAAAACCTTCATGACCTAGTCATACACAAAGAGTTCTAGACCTGATGTCAAAAACACAATGCATAAGAGAACAAATCAATAAATTTAATCTCATTAAAATTCAAACATTTTACTCTGTGAAAGGCCCCATTAAAATGACAGCAAGACAAGCTGCAGTCTGTGAGAAAAACTTTTGCAAACCACATACCTGACAAAGGAATATATAAAGAACTCTCATGTTTAGAATATATAAAGAACTCTCAAAACTCAGCATTAAAAAGGGGGAACAATCTAACTAGAAAATAGGCAAAAGACATGAAAAGACTTTTCACCAAAGATACTACGCAGATGGCAAATAAGCACATGACAAAAATGTTCTATATCACTAGCTCTCAGAGAAATTCAAATTAGACCATGACAAGATATCACCACACACCTGCCAGAAGAGCCAAAAGAAAAAGTAGTGACAATACCAGGTGCTGGTGAGGATATGGAGAAACTGAATCTGTCATACACTGTAGGTGAGCGTATAGAATGGTACGGCCGTTCTGGGAAATAATTTGGCAGTTTATTAAAGAATCTCAACATAGACTTCCCCTACAACCCAGCAGTAGAACCTCTGGGCATTTATGCCAGAGAAATGAAGAGTTATGTCCACACAAAAGGCTGTACTTGAATTTTCATAACAGTTTTATTTGTTATAGCCAAAAACTGGAAACCACCAAAATGTCCCCGAATAGATGAATGGTTAAATAGACTGTGGTACGACCACCACATGGAACACTCCTGATCAATTAAAAGGACTAAAATACAGATACATGTAACAACTTGGATGGATCTCAAGGGCAGGATGCTGAGTGAACAAAGCCAATCTCAAAAGGTCATATTCTGTATGATTTCATTTGCATAACATTCTTGAAATGACAAGATCACAGAGGTGAAGAATAGACCAGTGTTCAGAAGGGTTAGAGACAGGGGAAGGGAATGAGGCATACCAATAAAGGGATAGCATGAGGGAGGTTTCTGTGTGGATGGAATGGTTCTGTACCTTGACTGTGATGGTGGTTACAGGAATCTACACATATGAAAGATGACAAAAAACTTCACACAGAGTACCGATGTCAGTTTCCTGGATTTGATATTGAACAACAGTTACCTAAAATGTAAGCATTGAGGGAACCTGGATGAGTGGTACATAGAATCTCTCACACTATCTTCACAACTTCCTGTGGATCTATAATTATTTAAAAAATACAAACTTAAAAGCAAGTAAATCCAACTTTAGTATTTAGTAAATCTGGAAGCAAAAACACCTATGAAAAAAAAAGCAGGAGCATATGAGGAATATGTCAATACTTCTTTTGCCTTAATAGAGATTTGGGATGTCAAAATGTAGGAACTCTTCTGCTTGGAGTCACACAAATTCTGAAAACACAGTTCTGCCCCATTAAAGAATGACAGAGAATGTAAAGTTTTGATTTATGGTGTTCATAAATCCAGCTTTTATTTTAATAGCTGTGAGCTCCAGGCTCACATAGGGTTGCTGCTGTCTTCCATGGCACTGCCTATTTCCAGCACCTGTATGGCCTTTGAGGGGATATAACCTGGCCAGGTAGAGCTGCGTCCTCCACAGGGCTATGTGAGGTGGTGGGCCAGCTGGGGAGCCATGTGCACCTCCCATCCCTGAGAGCATTGGAGGCAAAACTCTGGAAAGAAGAGAAATGAAGGCAAGTTGAATTTATCAGAACTCTTCTCAAAATGAGTAACATGCATAGCTGAAAGGAGTTCTTGAATAGGTGTGGAGGGGTATGGGGATGGATGTGAGACCCCAAATACAAGTAAGCTAAACCTGCCAAGTGGCCTAAATCTCTTCATCCACGGGGTTTCCTGGTACAGATTTGGGGGTGTTTGTAAGCAGGATGGAATCCCTCAAGACCACTGAGGGCAGCTCATGGCTGCAGCAGATAACCCTCCTTCTCCCTTCCCCAGCACTGCTCTGAGGCTCCCCAAAGACAGACTCACTGATCAGAGATCACTGACTAAGCCCAACACAGGCCTTAAGGAGGATGAGGGCAGAATCCTAAGGTACCCAGTGAGTCTGGCTTTTGCTTTGCATTGTTTACAGAGCAGGAATGGGTTTGCAACAATGACCAAGGGGAGAACAACAGGCAGTTAAAACCCAGAGCCAGGTATTATTCCCAAAACACATCCTTGTCATCTTTTTCTTAAGATTTTATTTATTTATTTGACAGAGAGCACAAGTAGGCAGAGTGACAGGCAAAGGGAGAGGGAGAGGCAGGCTCCCCACTGAGCAGAGAGCCCAACATGGGGCTCCATCCCAGGACCCTGGGATCATGACCTGAACCAAAGGCAGATGCTTAACCAACTGAGCCACCCAGGCACCCCTCATCCTTGTCATCTTTATCTTCCCTCAAATACTTATACTTTTGTATTGCCTTGAATATGTAAATGAGAATCTGGTATATTATATAATATGGCAGAAAAGTCATTGCAGAAAGAAAAATAATTATTTGATGAACTAGTTTAGAATAAGTAATTAAGTATTTAGAGGAAAAAAATGTACAGTCCCAACCTCACACTATACTCCAAAAGAAATTCCTGGTCAAGAAAAGTCAAAAATGACTAGCCTGGGGGAAAAAAATGTATCTGATCTTAAAATAAAAAAGTAAACTTCTGAGCTTGAAATAAAATGAGGAGAAGGGTGCCTCAGTGGCTCAGTCTGTTAAGTGTCTGACTCGATTTCGGCTCAGGTCATGATCTCAGGGCCATGGGATTGAGCCCCGTGTTGGGCTCCATGCTTAGCAGGGAGTCTGCTTAGGATTCTCTCTTTCCTTCTCCCTCAGCCCGTCCCCCCACTCTCTTTCTCTCTCTCAAATAAAATAAATAAATCTTTAAAAAATGATGAGAGAAGTCAAATTAGAAAAAAAATGATCTCATGAGAGTTTGAATTGTCCATATGTCCAAAAATAAACAAAATGTTAAAAGAACAAGATGTATATCAGAAATATCACGGATAAAATGGTGATACCTTGAATCCATGAAGTGGTTACTACTCAGTGAAAATCAGACAAGAACAGGATCAGAACTGGAAACATAAATGAATAACTAGCCTAAAATATTTTCAGCCTCACTCAAATTGAAATACCATTTTTTATCTACCAAACTAACAAAGTTTCTTTCAATAATAATTCTGACTTGGTGATGTTATGGTAAAATAGACACCCTTTTACTGAGAAGCTTCTCCACTCCTAGGAGCCAAAACAGATGCATTGACCACTAGAATTACTTCAAAAATATTTTTTATGCTCTTACACTTGGAAGAAGCTTTGTAACCGATGAAGAACATTTTTCTACAGTGTGGCATGTGGTGAGGCAGCCTCCAGTTGGGGATGTTGAGACAGGTTCATCTCATGATAAAGACAGCATGGCCGGAACCCGAACAGACAATGTTTCCTTGGGTGCTAAGATGATTTGGGGGGTAATTACATCAATAAGTTCACTGTTCTGGATTTAGTTATCAAAAATCTGGAAATGTTCTTTGCCTGGAACAGAGTAGATCCTGGGCATGCTGGGGAAATGATCTTCCATCCGATGCATACACTTTCATTTTAATGAACCTTCAAAATTAAGTAGAAAAATTTAAACCTCAAAGCAAAAGCTCATCAATTTGCTCACCCTGAAAGACTTTATTAACAAATGTTCAGAGCAGTAACAGTCCTGGTTATCAAAGCAATTTTTAATTTATAATCTGTTTGCTGGGTTTCCATTCTTATTCTTAGTGCCTTAAGAACATCAGGAACTCCGACATGTCAGATAAATACAAAAGCAAAAACAGGGTCAAAAATGTTAGAATGCAGAGGCATAAGGTTATGACTGAGGAATTAGAACTGGTTTAAAACAGAAAAAGTGAGGAGTAAATAACACATTTTTCTTTGGATGGAATAGTAGGCAGACTTTCTAAATGGGTCCCCCCATTGATGTCTTCTCCTACTCCCCAGAATCTGTGAATATAATGAGATGATCACGTCATAACATCATGTCATATTGCCAGGCACAGTGGAGCTTAAAATTGGATGATCACCCTGGATTACCCAGGGGTGGCCCAGTGTAACCCCACAAGCCCTTAAAAGCAGTGAGTGTTCTCCAGCTGGTAGTAGAAGTTGGAAGGGCTCAATAATCATGACTGTTTTGAAGATGGAGAGGGGGCTGCCTGAGAAGGAATGCAGGTAGCCTACAGGAGTTAAGGACAGTCTCCATCTGGCAACCAGCAGCGAAATGGTGACCCCAGCCCCACAGTCCCAAGAAATCAAGTCTGACAGCAACCTGAAGGAGCTTGAAAGCAAATTCCTGTCCAGATCCTCCAGTTAGGAGCCCAGTCCTGCCAACACCTTGATTTTGACCTTGTGAGACTCTGAACAGAAAGTCTATCCACAGTGTACTGCACTCTGACCTACAGAGTGCAAGCTAATAAATGGATGTTGTTTTAAACTGATAAGTTTGTGATCATTTGTTATGCGTCAGTAGAAAACTAATATCATGGGGACTTACAAACAGAAGGATTCATAGTCAGTTTCTAGAAGCTTTTCAGTTGCCAGGAAGAGGAGATCTTAATATTGAGGGTGGGACCACAATGTACACATCCTTTATCAGAAGCATTTAACAATAAGTTTTAAGAGTCTTTGACCTACCAATTCAATATCCAGGAAATTAGGAAAATATTTAAATTCAAGGCTCATCAGAGAATTATTTTAAAAAGTAAAAAAAAAATTTTTAATTGACGTATCTATCAGTAAGTGATTGTTTACATTAATTATGTAGTGTTTATAGTCTTGCTTCTCAAAGTGTGGTCCATGGACGAGCATCACAATCACATGCAGAATCTGAGGTACCAGACCAAAACTAGTGAGTTAGCAAGTCTATGTTAATAAGATCCAGAGAGTTTGTAGGCACACACAAATTTGAGAAGCGCTAATCTATAGACTGGAATGTTATTCAACAATGGAAATCTTGCTAATTTTTTAACACATCATGAACAAATTGGTTTATTTGAGGAATGACAGTTTGGTTTAACAATAGAATATCAACTAATATAATCAACCACATTAATAGTTTAAAAAGTACAGCCATCTCTGCAGATGCAGAAAAAAAATAATCAATGAATGTAGTACCAGGTCATTTAACAAAAAACTCACAGCAAATTAGGAAAAGAGGAAAGCATCTTTTTTTCTGATAAGTGTATCTATGAAACACTTAATGTCACTTTATTGAAAACCTTGCTTTGGGATCCACAAAAAAAACAAACAAAAAAACACAACTATACACAATTTCTGTTTAGCAATTTCTGTCACAATTTCTATTCAGCAATGGGATATGATACATTATATCAAAGGAATAGAAAGAAATGAAACTTTAAGAAAGGTACAGTAAGAAGCAAAACCCTCATTAATCACAGATAATAAAATAATACAAGTAAAAATCCAAATAAGTCTATAGACAATTTAATAGAATTAGTCATACTTTAAAAATTTATTAGAAATATATATATGTGAGTGTATATATATTTTTTGTGTCTGTGTGCTTTTATTTATTTTTATTTTTTTATTATGTTATGTCACCATAGAGTACTTCGTTAGTTTTTGATGTAGTGTTCCATGATTCATTGTTTGCGTATAACACTCAATGCTCCATGCAATACATGCTATCCTTCATACCCATCACCAGGCAAACCCATCCCCCCACCCCTCTCCCCTCTAAAACCCTCGATTTGTTTCCCAGAGTACATAGTCTCCCATGGTTCGTCTCCTCCTCTGATTCCCACCCCTTCATTTTTCCCTTCTCTCTACCAATGTCCTCTATCCTATTCCTTATGTTCCACAAATAAGTCAAACCGTATGATAATTGTCTTCCTATGCTTCATTTATTTAACTC
The DNA here is from genome assembly GCF_964656455.1 of Halichoerus grypus. Classification (NCBI taxonomy): domain Eukaryota; kingdom Metazoa; phylum Chordata; class Mammalia; order Carnivora; family Phocidae; genus Halichoerus; species Halichoerus grypus. The sequence continues at coordinate 7,687,656 of NC_135712.1, forward strand.
AGCATAATCCCCTCCACTTCCATCCATGTCAACGCAAATGGTGGGTATTCATCCTTTCTGATGGCTGAGTAATACTCCATTGTATATATGGACCACATCTTCTTTATCCATTCATCTGTTGAAGGTCATCTATGCTCTATCCAAAGTTTAGCTATTGGGGACATTGCTGCTATGAACATTGGGGTGCATGTGCCCCTTCATTTCACTACATCTGTATCTTTGGGGTTAATACCCAGTAGTGCAATTACTGGGTCATACGGTAACTGTATTTTTCCCTTTTTGAGGAACCTCCACACTGTTTTCCAAAGTGGCTGTACCAACTCGTATTCCCACCAACAGTGTAAGAGGGTTCCCCTTTCTCCACAACCTCTCCAACATTTGTTGTTTCTTGCCTTGTCAATTCTTGCCATTCTAACTGGTGTGAGGTGCTATCTCAATGTGGTATTGACTTGAATTTCCCTGATGGCTAATGATGTTGAACACTTTTTCATGTGTCTGTTAGCCATTCCTATGTCTTCTTTGGATATATTTCTATATATAGTGTAGATATAGAGATACATATGGTATTTCTGTATACCAGTGACAAAGAGTTTCCAAATGAAATTTAAATAAATTATCAATACCATTTACATCATGGTGGCCGCAACTAGAGGGTATGATGCTGAATGAAATAAGTCAGTCAGAGAAAGACAATTATCATATGGTTTCATTCATATGTGGAATATAAGAAACAGTGCAGAGGATCATAAAAGGGAGGGAAAATTGAAAGGAAAGAAATCAGAGAGGGAGACAAACCAAGAGATGCTTAACTATAGGAAACAAACTGAGGGATCCTGGAGGGGATGTGGGGTTGGGAGTCAGATAAATGGGTGATGGGCATTAAGGAGGGCACCTGATGTGATGAGCACTGGGTGTTATATGCAACTAATGATAGCTGAACTCTACATCTGAAACTAATGATGTACTATGTGTTTGCTAATTGAACTAAATTAAAAAAAATTTAAAAAGAACCTGGCTGGCCTCCCCTCCCCCGGCCCAACTGCTCTGCCCCGCTTGCCGGGCACAGGCTGACCTCATAGGTGGAACTCTCCACAGGGTTCTGAGGGGTCAGTTGCGGCCACAGGACTCTGGCGCTCGGAGACAGAGCTGTGGAGCCCGACGCAGCCATGGAGGGCCCCCCCTCGGCCGCCGGATCCACTTGCCAGCTGGTGTTGGAGCACCTGTGGGAGGCGCTGCTGCTGATTTCTGGAAGCTGGGGACACAGCCCGAGTCTCCCCGTGTTGCCCTGGGCGGTGCTCGTATGGACTGTGCTGCTGGTTCTCCTCGTGAAGAGACGACTCACTCGAAGAAGCGCGAAGGCGCTGGGCCACAGGGGCTCTGCCCGCCACGAAGTGTGTGGAGCCCGCCGTGAGGAGAGTGGCCCAAGCACACAAGCCGAGGCCGCCCTCAGGCCGCCCGCGGTGGTGGCCAGTCCTCCCTCGTTACAAGCCCTGTGCTTGTCAGCAATGAACGCAGACCTGAGCAGGCTGGTGCTTAGGGACACTGTCATCTATCTGAGGAAGGCACTGAAGAGCCAGCCTCCCGACCTGCCCCAGGTCCCTGGGGAAAAACCCATCCTCAGAACATCGGAGAAGGATGGAGAACAGCTTCTGAGGAAAAGAACGGAGGATCGGAGTGAAAACCCTCCTTTTCCAGAAGGACCCGAACCGCTCAACCAAGACGTTTCGAGATGGAGGCAGAAAGGGCAGGAGAAGGAGGGGGAAGAAAGGCTGGAGCCGTCGAAGGCATGCATGGAGCCGGTCCCAAAAGATCAAGCCAGCCAGTCCCCGTCCAGGGCCGGACCCGGGCTGCAGGCCGTCCCCCCGCCTGACCTCCCTGCAGAGCACGCCGGTGCCGGGAGCCGGGGAGTCCAGCCAGAGAGGGGAGCAGGAAATGGCGATCAGCCCGCCCATCGGGCAGCAGTGGATCTGAAGGGCATCCCTGAGGATGCTGGCTGCCCTCGGTCCCCTCCAAGTCCCGAAGGGGAACAGCAACACAGAGCCAGACGACTGTGCGCAGAAAGGCGAGAGATGGCAGAGCTGACACGACAAATCCGCAGCCTGCAAACCCAGGAAGCCTCTTTGCAGAAGGAAACTTCACAGCTGGACAGGGAGATTCAGCCGCTGAAGCTGAAACTTCAGAACCCCCTGGATGAACAGGACCAATACATCCTGCAACTTCACCAAAAAGTGTTTCAAGCGGAAGCTCAGTGCTTGGAAATGAAGAAGAAACTGGCCAGCGCGCAAAGAGAAATGAACTTCACGTGCCAGAGACGCAACCTCTACAAGAAGATGGCCCAAGACCTGGGCAAGGAGCTGGAGAGAAGCAGCTCCTACTATCGCAAGCTGGTCCTCTTCCATCACGAAAGAGTCACAAGGAGCTGGGTGGGAGCTGCGTCCAGAGAGAGGGAGTTCCAGGAGCTAAGGAAAGAGAATGATCGCTTGAGGCGGATGCTAGCCGGTGTGAAGTCCAGCTGCCGGCCTGTCCTGTGGGACCCTCTGGGTCCTGCTGCTCCGCCCACAGCCCACGCAGGCTGGGGAGTGTCGGGGGGTCCCCGGGGTCATCTGGCCCCCAGGGGGGAGGGAAGGCCCACCGTGAGGGCCCCGGGACCCGGAGTCGCCTGCAGGGGTGACCGCGCTCAGGGCAGCTGGGGCTCTGAGCCGCCACAGCCCGGCTCAGCATCTGCGCGGAGCTCCGTGAAGAACGTCTGATGGCTCTCTCTCTAGTGAAACGGCTACTCTTTCGGAACTGACGCCACAGTGACTCTCCGCAGGAAAGCGGTGTAACCCCATCGCGGACTGTGTAACTAGAGCTTCGTCCACATTGTCATGAAGACATAGCTTCCCTGCCGGACGCTTTAGAACTGTCTGCTGTGGGTACGGTGTTCGGATTGAAATTCATGCCACTGGGACTGAAGACATCCTCTATCGTGGACATGCATAGAGACTTTCAAACAAGACCATTTCTGTGCTCTAGGACTAGGGTTACAGTTCCGCAGAAATAACTCAGTATTTATGTGAACAAAATGTGATTGCCTTAAAAAAAGAGAGAGAGAAAAACCTTAAACAAAACAACATCTCACTCAAACTGTATGAAATAGTGTAGTCCTACATTCAAATTTTAGTCCTAAAACTCATATTTTAGTCGTCAATTCAAATTTTAGTCCTAAATTCAAATTTTAGTCTTAAATTCAAATTTTGGTCCTGCATTCACATTTTAGTCCTAAGTTCATATTTTAGTTCTGAATTCATATTTTAGTCCTAAATTCATAGCATTAGTTTAGTCTTAAATTTATAGATAGGAAAACTTAGGAATTTGCAACCATTTCTTCCTTGTTCTGCCATTTTTTTCTTCTTAGCCTTTGTTGTTTTGTTTAAGATACTGTTTGTTGTTTAACATTTATGAATTGTATGCAGTCAAAATACAAAGTTTTCTCCTGATAACAAGCATACACTCCCATGCACGTGGGCATGTGCACACGCACACACCCCAGGATGCAGAATCTAGACTACTGTAGTTGTTTTATGAGTACCTGAAAATGTAAAAATAGAATTGACCATTTTAAAAATTGCTTAGAGATAAATAAATTACTGAAAGGAAAAAACGTGTGTGTGCAATGTGTAAAGAGAGGACAGGCTCCTTGATGTTCTGCACAGAGAGCAGAGTGTCCCGATGGACCAGGGAAGATCCCAGGCAGGAGCGCTTCTCCCACACGGTGCGGAGTTGGAGGCCGGGGGACAGTCCCCAGCTACAGCAGGGAAGAGGGCAGGACCAAGGAGGGGGCTCCCAGCCTCCAGCCACAGGGGGAGGCGGTCCCACCCCTGGGCCTGGAGGGAGGACAGGGAAGTGGCATCTGCTGAGCCCAGTGGGGGGCTGTCCCAGGAATGGGGCAAAGTGCCCCCCCTCTGCCATCCAGACCTCCATGGACTGCTGGGCAAGGAGGCAGCCCCCAGAGGGCCTGAGTGCAGGTAGGGGAGTCAGCCTCGGGCACAGGGCAGGCAGAAAAGGGTCCAGGAGCAATTTGGAGAAGGACGCGCACTCATGATTCTATTTGATCCAAAGTGTGCCTGTGTGTATTATTTGCTTTCATTCGCACCCACATATGTAGTGAGTATCTCTGCAGCTTCGAAGATGTCTTTAGCGCTGTCCTGCAGCATGGGGTGGGGCCCGAGGAGCCCCAGGGCTTCCGTCCTAGTGGGGGCAACGCCAGGGAATCAAGAACAAGGGCACAAGGAATAGCAATCTCTGCTCTGCAGAGAATTCCAATAGGGTGATGACTACAGGGGTCAGGGGCCACAACCAGAGGGGACATTCAGGCTGAGATGAAGGTCACAGGAGGTAGTCTGGGAGAGCAGGGGGCAGAATGTTCCAGGCAGGGAGCACAGGAGTATAAAGGCCGAGGCAGGGCTGTGCTGCCGGGGCTGGGGAAACCGGGCACAGGTGACAGGGAAGGGGGCAGGCAGCAGGGCCCCTGCACAGAGCTCTCCCTCGTGCAGGGTAGAGACCCCCGGGGCGGGTGGAGACCTGGAGACAGGGGCTGGTGGCTGGGCACGGGTGTGATGTGTGTTCTGCACAGATCTGCATGGCTCTGGGGACAAGGGAACGAGGGGAGGGGGAGACGGGGCTGGATTCTGGGAGAGGGCTCACGGGGTCTGCATGGAGCACTGGGGGCTGGCACTGGGGTGGTCATCATGGAGATGGAGGGGGAGGACAGATCGGGGCTGTGTTGGGGCAGTTGGGGGGGTCAGAGGAGAGGCAGGAAGAAAGACTCCCACCTTCTGTAAGATCGCTGTGTGTTGTCTGGGCGTCCTCAAGGAACCCTTAGAAAAATCTCTGCGTGGGGCCCTGAGGAGAGTCAGCAAGGCATGGACCCATTGCACGCAGTGGGGAGCCCGCTTTCTGAGGAGTGCGGCGTGGAGTAGGCCTGTCCATTCGGGCTCCCGCCAGGTTTCCACCGTCCCTGAAGGCCCTCGTGAGCAGGTGGTCTCACCTCCCAGCTGCTCCCACAACAGGGACCCCAAGGGCAGCTTCGGGAGGGGCTGGAGTGCAGAGGGAGGATTTCCAAGGGGACGCACGTCCTACCTGATGGAGCCGACGCTGCTACCAGCGGGAACCACGACAAATACGACGTGTCCTCCCACAGAGGCACAGGCAGCAGGAGAGAGAGCCTCGGGGACTGGAAGTGCTCCTGAAGGTGGCATGTGCCCTCACTGCTGGGCCACTCCGGCTCTCTAACTGTCCCTGCTGCAGGCTGGGGTGGGGTGGCAGGGCAGGGGGCCTCTCCGGACGAGGAGGCCTCTGAGCTGAATACTGATAGATGAGCAGGAGTCCCCGATGGTGCTTTCACAGTTTAAAGAGCATAGGAGTCCTTGGAGACCTTGTCACAGAACGATTCCGACTCCTCAGGATGTGGAGCTGAAACTCAGCACGGCCTCCACGTGAGCTCTATGTTGGGACCAGACATGGAGTAGCAAGGTTCCTTAGATGATGATCGGAGAGGAGCGGGGGCAGTTGGTTGATACAGGGGATTTTCTGGCAGAAGGCACAGCACAGGCCAGACACAGGGCCGAAAACAGTCTAGTCTCAGGGAGCAAGGCGAGTTTGTGCAGTTAGCTTTCTGGAGTCCAGTGCCGATGGGCTCACAAGGGAATTCTACCAAACATTTCAAGAAGAATTAATACCTATTTTTCTGAAGTGGTTTCAAAAAATAGAAATGGAAGGAAAACTTCCAAACTCATTCTATAAGGCCAGCATTACCTTGATCCCCAAATCAGACAAAGACCCCAATGAAAAGAATTTCAGACCAATATGCCTGATGAAAATGGATGCAAGACTGTTGAATCACAGATCTGTACCTCCGAAACAAATCATGCAATATATCTTAAGAAAGAAAAAAGAAGAAGAAGAAGATAGCAGGAGGGGAAGAATGAAGGGGGGCAAATGGGAGGGGGAGACGAACCATGAGAGACGATGGACTCTGAGAAACAAACTGAGGGTTCTAGAGGGGACGGGGGTGGGAGGATGGGTTAGCCTGGTGATGGGTATTGAGGAGGGCACGTTCTGCATGGAGCACTGGGTGTTATGCACAAACAATGAATCATGGAACACTGTATCTAAAACTAATGATGTAATGTATGGGGATTAACATAACAATAAAAAATTTTTTAGAATTAAAAAAATAAAAAAATAATTCCTAAAAAAAATAATAAAGTGCTCAATATGATTTTTTAAAACATCAGTTGCATTTCTATACACTAACAATGAGACAGAAGAAAGAGAAATTAAGGAATTGATCCCATTTACAGTTGCACCAAAACCCATAAGACACCTAGGAATAAACCTAACCAAAGAGGAAAAGGATCTCTACTCGAAAAACTAAAGAACACTCATGAAAGAAATTGAGGAAGACACAAAGAAATGGAAAAATATGACATGTTCACGGATTTGAAGAAGAAATATTAGTTAAAATGTCTTATGCTACCCAGAGCAAGCTACACATTCAATGCAATCTCTATCAAAACGCCATTGACATTTTTCACAGAGCTGGAGCAAATAATCCCAAAATTTGTATGGACCAGAAAAGATCCAGAATAGCCAGAGGAATGTTGAAAAAGAAAACCAAAGCCGGTGGCATCACGGTTCTGGACTTCAAGCTCTCTGACAAAGCTGCAATCATCAAGACAGCATGGCACTGACACAAAAACAGCCAGACATCAATGGAACAGTATAGAGAACCCAGAAAGGGACCCTCAACTCTATTGTCAACTAATTTTCGACAAAGCAGGAAAGAAAATCCAAAAGAAAAAAAGTCTCTTCGACAAATGACGTTGGGATAATTGGACAGCCACACGGAGAAGAATGACACTGGACCATTTCCTTACACCATACACAAAGATAAACTCAAAATGGACGAGAGACCTAAATGGGAGACAGGAATCCATCAAAATCTTAGAGGAGAACACAGCAACAATCTCTTAGACCTCGGCTGCAGCAACTCTTGCTAGACACATCTCCAAAGGCAGGGAAACAAAAGCAAAAGTGAACTATTGGGACTTCATCAAGATAAAAAGCTTTTGCCCGGCAAAGGAAACAGTCAGCAAAACCAAAAGGCAACCTATGGGATGGAAGGAGATATTTGCAAATAACTTATCAGATAAAGGGCTAATAACCAAAATCTATAAAGAACTTATCAAACTCAGCACCCAAAAAACCAAATAATCCAGTGAAGAAATCAGCAGAAGACATGAAGAGACATTTCTCGAAAGAAGACCTACAAATGGCCAACAGACACATGAACAAATGCTCCACATCACTCAGAATCAGGGAAATCCAAATCAAAACCTCAATGAGATACCACCTCACACCAGTCAGAATGGCTAAAATTAACAAGTCAGGAAATGGCAGATGTTGGCAAGGATGCAGAGAAAGGGGAACCCTCCTACGCTGTTGGTGGGAATGCAAGCTGGTGCAGCCAATCTGGAAAACAGTAGGGAGGTTCCTTAAAAAGTTAAAAATAGGGCTACCCTCTGACTCAGCAATTGCATTCCTAGGTATTTACCCCAAAGATACAAAGATAGTGATCCAAAGGGGCACATACACCCCAATACATATTGCAGCAATGCCCACAATAGCCAAACTGTAGAAAGAGCCCGAATGCCCCACGACAGATGAATGGATAAAGAAGATGTGGTATAGGTACACCATGGAATATTACTCAGCCATCAAAAAGGATGATTGCTTACCATTTACGTCACCGGGGATGGAACTGGAGGGTATTATGCTAAGCGAAATAAGTCAATGAGAGAAAGACAATTGTCGTATGGTTTCACTCACATGTGGAATGTAAGAAACAGCACAGAGGACCATAGGGGAAGGGAGAGAAAACTGAATGGGAAGTCACAGAGAAGAAGAAAAACCATCACAGACTCTTAACTATAGGAAATAAACTGAGGGTTGCTGGAGGTGGATGGAGTGATGGGGTAAGTGGGGGATGGGCATTAAGTAGGGCATGTGATGTTATGAGCACTGGGTATTAGATGAAACTGATGAATTATTGAGCTCTACATCTGAAACTAATGTTGTACTCTATGCTGGCTAATTAAATTTAAATTAAAAAAGGAAAAAACAAAGGAAAATAATTTAAATAAATCAATTATCAATGAAAATATCAAGTATTCAGAAATCTGCCCAAAAATATGCAAAACCTCTATAGGATAGACCAATGGAAAACACTAAAAAGTTCAGAAAGACAACACACCATACATGGCTATTAATTCACATCATAAGAGGCAGAAAGACGGAGGGTATGGAATTTAAAATACACTCACCTTTCCATGTAAAAACAAATGCAACTGGTCCCTGCCACAAAAACCCCATCGAGGTTTCCAAATTATCCAGATGTTACCTTCCCGATCTCTGGCCATTCTTGGTTTTGTTTGTTTGCTTGCTTCTTTGGTTGGTTGATCTTCTAGTTATAAAAACAGTTTCGGTTGTCAAGAAGACAGAAGCTAAAGAACAAGCTAACTGAATATCTGCCTTCTTGGTTGGTGTGCCTTGGAAAGTGAATGTGTGACGGACGAGAGCTGAAGTCACTGACAATGCCTCATCCATTCCGCCCTCAGCGAGCCCCATCATGATGGAGTTCAACCCGTCTCGGGATGTTCTCTTATCCTTGAATTGAAATAGTTCTGGAGGCTGCAAGTCGAGATCAAAGTGTGGTGTCGTCAGGGTTGGTTCCTCCTGAGGGCCGTGAGGGAGAATGTGTTCCACTGTCTCTCCCAGCTTCTGGGGCTTTGGTGGCAATCTTTGGCATCTATTGGCTTGTAGAAGCATCACCCCAGTCTCTGCCTGTATCCTCACATGGCGCTCTCCCTGTCTGTGCTTCAAATCATTCTTGTTTCCAAAAGATACCTAATGATCTAGAGAAATTTTATTATATATAATATATGTATATAATAGACATGACATATTACATTAAATTGAAAAATAGGCATACAAAACAGTTGTATGATCCCAATTTTATAAAAATAACAATGTATGCATTTTTAAAAGATTAAAATGCAACAAAAACAGTGCTCCTACATGATTCTTTTACGTTTCTGTTTTCTAAATTTTTCACTGAGAGCAAATACTACTTTTACAGTATGACACGTAAACAAATGTACTAAATGAATAAAGTGTGGATAGAAATCCTTTAAGTAAGAGGCTCTGGTACGTGTGAGAGATACAAAGAGATTTCCACTTCATAACAACAGCCACACAAGGAGCACTTGTTATGCACCATGTGATGCTCTAAGAGCTCTCTTTGTGTAACTCACAAAAGCCATGTGAGGCCAATACTATTTTATGCCCATTTCACAGATGAGGAAAGAGCTGGATAGTCAGCAGATCCAGGCTGGTTCAAGGATCAAGGTAACATCATCTGTCTACTTGCTCACTTGTCTGTTGGAATTTGGTTTTTCAAACACAGGTTGCTGCCAGCACAACGACATTCATTTTGTTTGGTAATGGGGCAGAGGAAGGAACTAGTGGGTCAGTATCGTTATGTGTTAGTTTCCATGGGATCCAATAAGTCCTTGGTTTGCATTTTTCACTTTTAACCTTAGAAAGCATTTTGTTTACTCCTGCCCTGCTACTGTTTCACCCTAAAAATCACAGTGGGCACAATCAAGCAGGAGTTTCAACTCCACTCCACTCTATGGCCTCCCCAGCCCTTCCGGTGAAAGGAATCAGCAGGGCGGGAGAACGAACTGGCTCAGGTCCCGGCACGGGTGGTCCCATCCCACCGTGGTCCAGCCGGGAGACCTTCTGTATTTGCTCCATCTACAAAGTGAGCTATCTGTGTAGATGTCCACCAGCTCCTTTCGGAAAGCCACAGCTGGTGGGTGGTAGAGCTGAGCTCAACCTCTAGGTCTCAACTTTAAATCAGACTAATATTTAAGGTTCTTCTTCCTTCTGTGAAGGACAAGGTCACAGTATTTCTCCTCATGTTGTCTTATAACAAGCTCTGTTCACCAGTTAGGATTTCTAAATCAGCTGTCGTTCTGTTCACTCCTTGATGTGTCACATAAAGAGCCAACTGATGGCTTGGTGTCTGTGTGCATCTGCACCATTTGGAGGAATCATGGGTTTTGGAACACTCTGCGGATACCCAATGCAGCCACCTCTCCTCCCAGATTTCTTGATCATCTTTATTTTTTATTTTATTTTATTTTATTTTAATGTTATGTTAGTCACCATACTTCATTAGTTTTTGATGTAGTGTTCCACGATTCATTGTTTTCATATAACACCCCGTGCTCCATGCGGTACGTGTCCTCCTTCATACCCATCACCAGGCTAACCCATCCCCCCACCCCCCTCCCCTCTAAAACCCTCAGCTTGTTTCGCAGAGTCCGCGGTCTCTCACGGTTCAACTCCCCCTCCGATCTCCCCCGCTTCATTTTTCCATTCCTTCTCCTAATGTCCTCCATGCTATTCCTTATGTTCCACAAATAAGTGAAGCCATGTGATAATTGACTTTCTCTGCTTGACTTATTTCACTCAGCATATTCTCCTCCAGTCCCATCCATGTTGATGCAAATGGTGGGTATTCACCCTTTCTGATGGCTGAGTAATATTCCATTGTATATATGGACCACATCTTCTCTAGCCATTCATCTGTTGAAAGGCATCTCAGCTCTTTCCACAGTTTGGCTATTGTGGACATTGCTGCTATGGACATTGGGGTGCATATGGCCCTTCTTTTCACTACATCTGTGTCTTTGGGGTTAATACCCAGTAGTGCAATTGCTGGGTCATAGGGTAGCTGTATTTTTCACTTTTTGAGGAACCTCCACACTGTTTTGCAAAGTGGCTGTACCAACTCGTATTCCCACCAACAGTGTAAGAGGGTTCCCCTTTCTCCACATCCTCTCCAACATTTGTTGTTTCTTGCCTTGTCAATTCTTGCCATTCTAACTGGTGTAAGGTGCTATCTCAATGTGGTATTGACTTGAATTTCCCTGATGGCTAATGATGTTGAACATTTTTTCATGTGTCTGTTAGCCATTCCTATGTCTTCTTTGGATATATTTCTATATAGAGTGTAGATATAGAGATACATATGGTATTTCTGTATACCAGTGACAAAGAGTTTCCAAATGAAATTTAAATAAATTATGAATACCATTTACATCAACGTGGATGCAACTAGAGGATATTATGCTGAATGAAATAAGTCAGTCAGAGAAAGACAATTATATGGTTTCACTCATATGTGGAATATAAGAAACAGTGCAGACGATCATAAAAGGGAGGGAAAATTGAAAGGAAAGAAATCAGAGAGGGAGACAAACCAAGAGATGCTTAACTATAGGAAACAAACTGAGGGATCCTGGAGGGGATGTGGGGTTGGGGGTCAGATAAATGGGTGATGGGCATTAAGGAGGGCACCCGATGTGATGAGCACTGGGTGTCATATGCAACTAATGATAGCTGAACTCTACATCTGAAACTAATGATGTACTATGTGTTTGCTAATTGAACTAAATTAAAAAAAATTTAAAAAGAACCTGGCTGGCCTCCCCTCCCCCGGCCCAACTGCTCTGCCCTGGTTGCCGGGCACCGTTGACCTCATGGGTGGAACTCTCCACAGGGTTCTGAGTGGTCAGTTGCGGCCACAGGACTCTGGCGCTCGGAGACAGAGCTGTGGAGCCCGACGCAGCCATGGAGGGCCCCCCCTCGGCCGCCGGATCCACTTGCCAGCTGGTGTTGGAGCACCTGTGGGAGGCGCTGCTGCTGATTTCTGGAAGCTGGGGACACAGCCCGAGTCTCTCCGTGTTGCCCTGGGCGGTGCTCGTATGGACTGTGCTGCTGGTTCTCCTCGTGAAGAGACGACTCACTCGAAGAAGCGCGAAGGCGCTGGGCCACAGGGGCTCTGCCCGCCACGAAGTGTGTGGAGCCCGCCGTGAGGAGAGTGGCCCAAGCACACAAGCCGAGGCCGCCCTCAGGCCGCCCGCGGTGGTGGCCAGTCCTCCCTCGTTACAAGCCCTGTGCTTGTCAGCAATGAACGCAGACCTGAGCAGGCTGGTGCTTAGGGACACTGTCATCTCTCTGAGGAAGGCACTGAAGAGCCAGCCTCCCGACCTGCCCCAGGTCCCTGGGGAAAAACCTATCCTCAGAACATCGGAGAAGGATGGAGAACAGCTTCTGAGGAAAAGAACGGAGGATCGGAGTGAAAACCCTCCTTTTCCAGAAGGACCCGAACCGCTCAACCAAGACGTTTCGAGATGGAGGCAGAAAGGGCAGGAGAAGGAGGGGGAAGAAAGGCTGGAGCCGTCGAAGGCATGCATGGAGCCGGTCCCGAAAGATCAAGCCAGCCAGTCCCCGTCCAGGGCCGGACCCGGGCTGCAGGCCGTCCCCCCGCCTGACCTCCCTGCACAGCACGCCGGTGCCGGGAGCCGGGGAGTCCAGCCAAAGAGGGGAGCAGGAAATGGCGATCAGCCCGCCCATCGGGCAGCAGTGGGTCTGAAGGGCGTCCCTGAGGATGCTGGCTGCCCTCGGTCCCCTCCAAGTCCCGAAGGGGAACAGCAACACAGAGCCAGACGACTGTGCGCAGAAAGGCGAGAGATGGCGGAGCTGACACGACAAATCCGCAGCCTGCAAACCCAGGAAGCCTCTTTGCAGAAGGAAACTTCACAGCTGGACAGGGAGATTCAGCCGCTGAAGCTGAAACTTCAGAACCCCCTGGATGAACAGGACCAATACATCCTGCAACTTCACCAAAAAGTGTTTCAAGCGGAAGCTCAGTGCTTGGAAATGAAGAAGAAACTGGCCAGCGCGCAAAGAGAAATGAACTTCACGTGCCAGAGACGCAACCTCTACAAGAAGATGGCCCAAGACCTGGGCAAGGAGCTGGAGAGAAGCAGCTCCTACTATCGCAAGCTGGTCCTCTTCCATCACGAAAGAGTCACAAGGAGCTGGGTGGGAGCTGCGTCCAGAGAGAGGGAGTTCCAGGAGCTAAGGAAAGAGAATGATCGCTTGAGGCGGATGCTAGCCGGTGTGGAGTCCAGCTGCCGGCCTGTCCTGTGGGACCCTCTGGGTCCTGCTGCTCCGCCCACAGCCCACGCAGGCTGGGGAGTGTCGGGGGGTCCCCGGGGTCATCTGGCCCCCAGGGGGGAGGGAAGGCCCACCGTGAGGGCCCCGGGACCCGGAGTCGCCTGCAGGGGTGACCGGGCTCAGGGCAGCTGGGGCTCTGAGCCGCCACAGCCCGGCTCAGCATCTGCGCGGAGCTCCGTGAAGAACGTCTGATGGCTCTCTCTCTAGTGAAACGGCTACTCTTTCGGAACTGACGCCACAGTGACTCTCCGCAGGATAGCGGTGTAACCCCATCGCGGACTGTGTAACTAGAGCTTCGTCCACATGGTCATGAAGACATAGCTTCCCTGCCGGACGCTTTAGAACTGTCTGCTGTGGGTACGGTGTTCGGATTGAAATTCATGCCACTGGGACTGAAGACATCCTCTATCGTGGACATGCATAGAGACTTTCAAACAAGACCATTTCTGTGCTCTAGGACTAGGGTTACAGTTCCGCAGAAATAACTCAGTATTTATGTGAACAAAATGTGATTGCCTTAAAAAAAGAGAGAGAGAAAAACCTTAAACAAAACAACATCTCACTCAAACTGTATGAAATAGTTAGTGTAGTCCTACATTCAAATTTTAGTCCTAAAACTCATATTTTAGTCGTCAATTCAAATTTTAGTCCTAAATTCAAATTTTAGTCTTAAATTCAAATTTTGGTCCTGCATTCACATTTTGGTCCTAAGTTCATATTTTAGTTCTGAATTCATATTTTAGTCCTAAATTCATAGCATTAGTTTAGTCTTAAATTTATAGATAGGAAAACTTAGGAATTTGCAACCATTTCTTCCTTGTTCTGCAATTTTTTTCTTCTTAGCCTTTGTTGTTTTGTTTAAGATACTGTTTGTTGTTTAACATTTATGAATTGTATGCAGTCAAAATACAAAGTTTTCTCCTGATAACAAGCATACACTCCCATGCACGTGGGCACGTGCACACGCACACACCCCAGGATGCAGAATCTAGACTACTGTAGTTGTTTTATGAGTACCTGAAAATGTAAAAATAGAATTGACCATTTTAAAAATTGCTTAGAGATAAATAAATTACTGAAAGGAAAAAACGTGTGTGTGCAATGTGTAAAGAGAGGACAGGCTCCTTGATGTTCTGCACAGAGAGCAGAGTGTCCCGATGGACCAGGGAAGATCCCAGGCAGGAGCGCTTCTCCCACACGGTGCGGAGTTGGAGGCCGGGGGACAGTCCCCAGCTACAGCAGGGAAGAGGGCAGGACCAAGGAGGGGGCTCCCAGCCTCCAGCCACAGGGGGAGGCGGTCCCACCCCTGGGCCTGGAGGGAGGACAGGGAAGTGGCATCTGCTGAGCCCAGTGGGGGGCTGTCCCAGGAATGGGGCAAAGTGCCCCCCCTCTGCCATCCAGACCTCCATGGACTGCTGGGCAAGGAGGCAGCCCCCAGAGGGCCTGAGTGCAGGTAGGGGAGTCAGCCTCGGGCACAGGGCAGGCAGAAAAGGGTCCAGGAGCAATTTGGAGAAGGACGCGCACTCATGATTCTATTTGATCCAAAGTGTGCCTGTGTGTATTATTTGCTTTCATTCGCACCCACATATGTAGTGAGTATCTCTGCAGCTTCGAAGATGTCTTTAGCGCTGTCCTGCAGCATGGGGTGGGGCCCGAGGAGCCCCAGGGCTTCCGTCCTAGTGGGGGCAAGGCCAGGGAATCAAGAACAAGGGCACAAGGAATAGCAATCTCTGCTCTGCAGAGAATTCCAATAGGGTGATGACTACAGGGGTCAGGGGCCACAACCAGAGGGGACATTCAGGCTGAGATGAAGGTCACAGGAGGTAGTCTGGGAGAGCAGGGGGCAGAATGTTCCAGGCAGGGAGCACAGGAGTATAAAGGCCGAGGCAGGGCTGTGCTGCCGGGGCTGGGGAAACCGGGCACAAGTGACAGGGAAGGGGGCGGGCAGCAGGGCCCCTGCACAGAGCTCTCCCTCGTGCAGGGTAGAGACACCCGGGGCGGGTGTAGACCTGGAGACAGGGGCTGGTGGCTGGGCACGGGTGTGATGTGTGTTCTGCACAGATCTGCGTGGCTTTGGGGACAAGGGAACGAGGGGAGGGGGAGACGGGGCTGGATTCTGGGAGAGGGCTCACGGGGTCTGCATGGAGCACTGGGGGCTGGCACTGGGGTGGTCATCATGGAGATGGAGGGGGAGGACAGATCGGGGCTGTGTTGGGGCAGTTGGGGGGGTCAGAGGAGAGGCAGGAAGAAAGACTCCCACCTTCTGTAAGATCGCTGTGTGTTGTCTGGGCGTCCTCAAGGAACCCTTAGAAAAATCTCTGCGTGGGGCCCTGAGGAGAGTCAGCAAGGCATGGACCCATTGCACGCAGTGGGGAGCCCGCTTTCTGAGGAGTGCGGCGTGGAGTAGGCCTGTCCATTTGGGCTCCCGCCAGGTTTCCACCGTCCCTGACGGCCCTCGTGAGCAGGTGGTCTCACCTCCGAGCTGCTCCCACAACAGGGACCCCAAGGGCAGCTTCGGGAGGGGCTGGAGTGCAGGGGGAGGATTTCCAAGGGGACGCACGTCCTACCTGATGGAGCCGACGCTGCTACCAGCGGGAACCACGACAAATACGACGTGTCCTCCCACAGAGTCACAGGCAGCAGGAGAGAGAGGCTCAGGGGCTGGAAGTGCTCCTGAAGGGGGCATGTGCCCTCACTGCTGGGCCACTCCGGCTCTCTAACTGTCCCTGCTGCAGGCTGGGGTGGGGTGGCAGGGCAGGGGGCCTCTCCGGACGAGGAGGCCTCTGAGCTGAATACTGATAGATGAGCAGGAGTCCCCGATGGTGCTTTCACAGTTTAAAGAGCAGAGGAGTCCTTGGAGACCTTGTCACAGAACGATTCCGACTCCTCAGGTTGTGGAGCTGAAACTCAGCACGGCCTCCACGTGAGCTCTATGTTGGGACCAGACACGGAGTAGCAAGGGTCCTTAGATGACGATCGGAGAGAAGCGGGGGCAGTTGGTTGATACAGGGGATTTTCTGGCAGAAGGCACAGCACAGGCCAAACACAGGGCCGAAAACAGTCTAGTCTCAGTGAGCAAGGCGAGTTTGTGCAGTTAGCTTTCTGGAGTCCAGTGCCGATGGGCTCATAAGGGAATTCTACCAAACATTTCAAGACGAATTAACACCTATTTTTCTGAAGTGGTTTCAAAAAATAGAAATGGAAGGAAAACTTCCAAACTCATTCTATAAGGCCAGCATTACCTTGATCCCCAAATCAGACAAAGACCCCAATGAAAAGAATTTCAGACCAATATGCCTGATGAAAATGGATGCAAGACTGTTGAATCACAGATCTGTACCTCCGAAACAAATCATGCAATATATCTTAAGAAAGAAAAAAGAAGAAGAAGGAGATAGCAGGAGGGGAAGAATGAAGGGGGGCAAATGGGAGGGGGAGACGAACCATGAGAGACGATGGACTCTGAAAAATAAACTGAGGGTTCTAGAGGGGACGGGGGTGGGAGGATGGGTTAGCCTGGTGATGGGTATTGAGGAGGGCACGTTCTGCATGGAGCACTGGGTGTTATGCACAAACAACGAATCATGGAACACTGTATCTAAAACTAATGATGTAATGTATGGGGATTAACATAACAATAAAAAATTTTTTAGAATTAAAAAAATAAAAAAATAATTCCTAAAAAAATAATAAAGTGCTCAATATGATTTTTTAAAACATCAGTTGCATTTCTATACACTAACAATGAGACAGAAGAAAGAGAAATTAAGGAATTGATCCCATTTACAGTTGCACCAAAACCCATAAGACACCTAGGAATAAACCTAACCAAAGAGGAAAAGGATCTCTACTCGAAAAACTAAAGAACACTTATGAAAGAAATTGAGGAAGACACAAAGAAATGGAAAAATATGACATGTTCACGGATTTGAAGAAGAAATATTAGTTAAAATGTCTTATGCTACCCAGAGCAAGCTACACATTCAATGCAATCTCTATCAAAACGCCATTGACATTTTTCACAGAGCTGGAGCAAATAATCCCAAAATTTGTATGGACCAGAAAAGATCCAGAATAGCCAGAGGAATGTTGAAAAAGAAAACCAAAGCTGGTGGCATCACGGTTCTGGACTTCAAGCTCTCTGACAAAGCTGCAATCATCAAGACAGCATGGCACTGACACAAAAACAGACAGACATCAATGGAACAGTATAGAGAACCCAGAAAGGGACCCTCAACTCTATTGTCAACTAATTTTCGACAAAGCAGGAAGGAAAATCCAAAAGAAAAAAAGTCTCTTCAACAAATGACGTTGGGATAATTGGACAGCCACACGGAGAAGAATGACACTGGACCATTTCCTTACACCATACACAAAGATAAACTCAAAATGGACGAGAGACCTAAATGGGAGACAGGAATCCATCAAAATCTTAGAGGAGAACACAGCAACAATCTCTTAGACCTCGGCTGCAGCAACTCTTGCTAGACACATCTCCAAAGGCAGGGAAACAAAAGCAAAAGTGAACTATTGGGACTTCATCAAGATAAAAAGCTTTTGCCCGGCAAAGGAAACAGTCAGCAAAACCAAAAGGCAACCTATGGGATGGAAGGAGATATTTGCAAATAACTTATCAGATAAAGGGCTAATAACCAAAATCTATAAAGAACTTATCAAACTCAGCACCCAAAACACCAAATAATCCAGTGAAGAAATCAGCAGAAGACATGAAGAGACATTTCTCGAAAGAAGACCTACAAATGTCCAACAGACACATGAACAAATGCTCCACATCACTCAGAATCAGGGAAATCCAAATCAAAACCTCAATGAGATACCACCTCACACCAGTCAGAATGGCTAAAATTAACAAGTCAGGAAATGGCAGATGTTGGCAAGGATGCAGAGAAAGGGGAACCCTCCTACACTGTTGGTGGGAAGGCAAGCTGGTGCAGCCAATCTGGAAAACAGTAGGGAGGTTCCTTAAAAAGTTAAAAATAGGGCTACCCTCTGACTCAGCAATTGCATTACTAGGTATTTACCCCAAAGATACAAAGATAGTGATCCGAAGGGGCACATACACCCCAATACATATTGCAGCAATGCCCACAATAGCCAAACTGTAGAAAGAGCCCGAATGCCCCACGACAGATGAATGGATAAAGAAGATGTGGTATATGTACACCATGGAATATTACTCAGCCATCAAAAAGGATGATTGCTTACCATTTACATCACCGGGGATGGAACTGGAGGGTATTATGCTAAGCGAAATAAGTCAATGAGAGAAAGACAATTGTCGTATGGTTTCACTCACATGTGGAATGTAAGAAACAGCACAGAGGACCATAGGGGAAGGGAGAGAAAACTGAATGGGAAGTCACAGAGAAGAAGAAAAACCATCACAGACTCTTAACTATAGGAAATAAACTGAGGGTTGCTGGAGGTGGATGGAGTGATGGGGTAAGTGGGGGATGGGCATTAAGTAGGGCATGTGATGTTATGAGCACTGGGTGTTAGATGAAACTGATGAAATATTGAGCCCTACATCTGAAACTAATGTTGTACTCTCTGTTGGCTAATTAAATTTAAATTAAAAAAGGAAAAAACAAAGGAAAATAATTTAAATAAATCAATTATCAATGAAAATATCAAGTATTCAGAAATCTGCCCAAAAATATGCAAAACCTCTATAGGATAGACCAATGGAAAACACTAAAAAGTTCAGAAAGACAACACACCATACATGGCTATTAATTCACATCAGAAGAGGCAGAAAGACGGAGGGTATGGAATTTAAAATACACTCACCTTTCCATGTAAAAACAAATGCAACTGGTCCCTGCCACAAAAACCCCATCGAGGTTTCCAAATTATCCAGATGTTACCTTCCCGATCTCTGGCCATTCTTGGTTTTGTTTGTTTGCTTGCTTCTTTGGTTGGTTGATCTTCTAGTTATAAAAACAGTTTCGGTTGTCAAGAAGACAGAAGATAAAGAACAAGCTAACTGAATATCTGCCTTCTTGGTTGGTGTGCCTTGGAAAGTGAATGTGTGACGGACGAGAGCTGAAGTCACTGACAATGCCTCATCCATTCCGCCCTCAGCGAACCCCATCATGATGGAGTTCAAGCCATCTCGGGATGTCCTCTTATCCTTGAATTGAAATAGTTCTGGAGGCTGCAAGTCGAGATCAAAGTGTGGTGTCGTCAGGGTTGGTTCCTCCTGAGGGCCGTGAGGGAGAATGTGTTCCACTGTCTCTCCCAGCTTCTGGGGCTTTGGTGGCAATCTTTGGCATCTATTGGCTTGTAGAAGCATCACCCCAGTCTCTGCCTGTATCCTCACATGGCGCTCTCCCTGTCTGTGCTTCAAATCATTCTTGTTTCCAAAAGATACCTAATGATCTAGAGAAATTTTATTATATATAATATATGTATATAATAGACATGACATATTACATTAAATTGAAAAATAGGCATACAAAACAGTTGTATGATCCCAATTTTATAAAAATAACAATGTATGCATTTTTAAAAGATTAAAATGCAACAAAAACAGTGCTCCTACATGATTCTTTTACGTTTCTGTTTTCTAAATTTTTCACTGAGAGCAAATACTACTTTTACAGTATGACACGTAAACAAATGTACTAAATGAATAAAGTGTGGATAGAAATCCTTTAAGTAAGAGGCTCTGGTACGTGTGAGAGATACAAAGAGATTTCCACTTCATAACAACAGCCACACAAGGAGCACTTGTTATGCACCATGTGATGCTCTAAGAGCTCTCTTTGTGTAACTCACAAAAGCCATGTGAGGCCAATACTATTTTATGCCCATTTCACAGATGAGGAAAGAGCTGGATAGTCAGCAGATCCAGGCTGGTTCAAGGATCAAGGTAACATCATCTGTCTACTTGCTCACTTGTCTGTTGGAATTTGGTTTTTCAAACACAGGTTGCTGCCAGCACAACGACATTCATTTTGTTTGGTAATGGGGCAGAGGAAGGAACTAGTGGGTCAGTATCGTTATGTGTTAGTTTCCATGGGATCCAATAAGTCCTTGGTTTGCATTTTTCACTTTTAACCTTAGAAAGCATTTTGTTTACTCCTGCCCTGCTACTGTTTCACCCTAAAAATCACAGTGGGCACAATCAAGCAGGAGTTTCAACTCCACTCCACTCTATGGCCTCCCCAGCCCTTCCGGTGAAAGGAATCAGCAGGGCGGGAGAACGAACTGGCTCAGGTCCCGGCACGGGTGGTCCCATCCCACCGTGGTCCAGCCGGGAGACCTTCTGTATTTGCTCCATCTACAAAGTGAGCTATCTGTGTAGATGTCCACCAGCTCCTTTCGGAAAGCCACAGCTGGTGGGTGGTAGAGCTGAGCTCAACCTCTAGGTCTCAACTTTAAATCAGACTAATATTTAAGGTTCTTCTTCCTTCTGTGAAGGACAAGGTCACAGTATTTCTCCTCATGTTGTCTTATAACAAGCTCTGTTCACCAGTTAGGATTTCTAAATCAGCTGTCGTTCTGTTCACTCCTTGATGTGTCACATAAAGAGCCAACTGATGGCTTGGTGTCTGTGTGCATCTGCACCATTTGGAGGAATCATGGGTTTTGGAACACTCTGCGGATACCCAATGCAGCCACCTCTCCTCCCAGATTTCTTGATCATCTTTATTTTTTATTTTATTTTATTTTATTATGTTATGTTAGTCACCATACTTCATTAGTTTTTGATGTAGTGTTCCACGATTCATTGTTTTCATATAACACCCCGTGCTCCATGCGGTACGTGTCCTCCTTCATACCCATCACCAGGCTAACCCATCCCCCCACCCCCCTCCCCTCTAAAACCCTCAGCTTGTTTCGCAGAGTCCGCGGTCTCTCACGGTTCAACTCCCCCTCCGATCTCCCCCGCTTCATTTTTCCATTCCTTCTCCTAATGTCCTCCATGCTATTCCTTATGTTCCACAAATAAGTGAAGCCATGTGATAATTGACTTTCTCTGCTTGACTTATTTCACTCAGCATATTCTCCTCCAGTCCCATCCATGTTGATGCAAATGGTGGGTATTCATCCTTTCTGATGGCTGAGTAATATTCCATTGTATATATGGACCACATCTTCTCTAGCCATTCATCTGTTGAAAGGCATCTCAGCTCTTTCCACAGTTTGGCTATTGTGGACATTGCTGCTATGAACATTGGGGTGCATATGGCCCTTCTTTTCACTACATCTGTGTCTTTGGGGTTAATACCCAGTAGTGCAATTGCTGGGTCATAGGGTAGCTGTATTTTTCACTTTTTGAGGAACCTCCACACTGTTTTGCAAAGTGGCTGTACCAACTCGTATTCCCACCAACAGTGTAAGAGGGTTCCCCTTTCTCCACATCCTCTCCAACATTTGTTGTTTCTTGCCTTGTCAATTCTTGCCATTCTAACTGGTGTAAGGTGCTATCTCAATGTGGTATTGACTTGAATTTCCCTGATGGCTAATGATGTTGAACATTTTTTCATGTGTCTGTTAGCCATTCCTATGTCTTCTTTGGATATATTTCTATATAGAGTGTAGATATAGAGATACATATGGTATTTCTGTATACCAGTGACAAAGAGTTTCCAAATGAAATTTAAATAAATTATGAATACCATTTACATCAACGTGGATGCAACTAGAGGATATTATGCTGAATGAAATAAGTCAGTCAGAGAAAGACAATTATATGGTTTCACTCATATGTGGAATATAAGAAACAGTGCAGACGATCATAAAAGGGAGGGAAAATTGAAAGGAAAGAAATCAGAGAGGGAGACAAACCAAGAGATGCTTAACTATAGGAAACAAACTGAGGGATCCTGGAGGGGATGTGGGGTTGGGGGTCAGATAAATGGGTGATGGGCATTAAGGAGGGCACCCGATGTGATGAGCACTGGGTGTCATATGCAACTAATGATAGCTGAACTCTACATCTGAAACTAATGATGTACTATGTGTTTGCTAATTGAACTAAATTAAAAAAAATTTAAAAAGAACCTGGCTGGCCTCCCCTCCCCCGGCCCAACTGCTCTGCCCTGGTTGCCGGGCACCGTTGACCTCATGGGTGGAACTCTCCACAGGGTTCTGAGTGGTCAGTTGCGGCCACAGGACTCTGGCGCTCGGAGACAGAGCTGTGGAGCCCGACGCAGCCATGGAGGGCCCCCCCTCGGCCGCCGGATCCACTTGCCAGCTGGTGTTGGAGCACCTGTGGGAGGCGCTGCTGCTGATTTCTGGAAGCTGGGGACACAGCCCGAGTCTCCCCGTGTTGCCCTGGGCGGTGCTCGTATGGACTGTGCTGCTGGTTCTCCTCGTGAAGAGACGACTCACTCGAAGAAGCGCGAAGGCGCTGGGCCACAGGGGCTCTGCCCGCCACGAAGTGTGTGGAGCCCGCCGTGAGGAGAGTGGCCCAAGCACACAAGCCGAGGCCGCCCTCAGGCCGCCCGCGGTGGTGGCCAGTCCTCCCTCGTTACAAGCCCTGTGCTTGTCAGCAATGAACGCAGACCTGAGCAGGCTGGTGCTTAGGGACACTGTCATCTCTCTGAGGAAGGCACTGAAGAGCCAGCCTCCCGACCTGCCCCAGGTCCCTGGGGAAAAACCCATCCTCAGAACATCGGAGAAGGATGGAGAACAGCTTCTGAGGAAAAGAACGGAGGATCGGAGTGAAAACCCTCCTTTTCCAGAAGGACCCGAACCGCTCAACCAAGACGTTTCGAGATGGAGGCAGAAAGGGCAGGAGAAGGAGGGGGAAGAAAGGCTGGAGCCGTCGAAGGCATGCATGGAGCCGGTCCCGAAAGATCAAGCCAGCCAGTCCCCGTCCAGGGCCGGACCCGGGCTGCAGGCCGTCCCCCCGCCTGACCTCCCTGCACAGCACGCCGGTGCCGGGAGCCGGGGAGTCCAGCCAAAGAGGGGAGCAGGAAATGGCGATCAGCCCGCCCATCGGGCAGCAGTGGATCTGAAGGGCGTCCCTGAGGATGCTGGCTGCCCTCGGTCCCCTCCAAGTCCCGAAGGGGAACAGCAACACAGAGCCAGACGACTGTGCGCAGAAAGGCGAGAGATGGCGGAGCTGACACGACAAATCCGCAGCCTGCAAACCCAGGAAGCCTCTTTGCAGAAGGAAACTTCACAGCTGGACAGGGAGATTCAGCCGCTGAAGCTGAAACTTCAGAACCCCCTGGATGAACAGGACCAATACATCCTGCAACTTCACCAAAAAGTGTTTCAAGCGGAAGCTCAGTGCTTGGAAATGAAGAAGAAACTGGCCAGCGCGCAAAGAGAAATGAACTTCACGTGCCAGAGACGCAACCTCTACAAGAAGATGGCCCAAGACCTGGGCAAGGAGCTGGAGAGAAGCAGCTCCTACTATCGCAAGCTGGTCCTCTTCCATCACGAAAGAGTCACAAGGAGC
This sequence comes from Halichoerus grypus, assembly GCF_964656455.1. Classification (NCBI taxonomy): domain Eukaryota; kingdom Metazoa; phylum Chordata; class Mammalia; order Carnivora; family Phocidae; genus Halichoerus; species Halichoerus grypus. The sequence goes on from NC_135712.1 coordinate 7,711,234, forward strand.
TGGGTGGGAGCTGCGTCCAGAGAGAGGGAGTTCCAGGAGCTAAGGAAAGAGAATGATCGCTTGAGGCGGATGCTAGCCGGTGTGGAGTCCAGCTGCCGGCCTGTCCTGTGGGACCCTCTGGGTCCTGCTGCTCCGCCCACAGCCCACGCAGGCTGGGGAGTGTCGGGGGGTCCCCGGGGTCATCTGGCCCCCAGGGGGGAGGGAAGGCCCACCGTGAGGGCCCCGGGACCCGGAGTCGCCTGCAGGGGTGACCGGGCTCAGGGCAGCTGGGGCTCTGAGCCGCCACAGCCCGGCTCAGCATCTGCGCGGAGCTCCGTGAAGAACGTCTGATGGCTCTCTCTCTAGTGAAACGGCTACTCTTTCGGAACTGACGCCACAGTGACTCTCCGCAGGATAGCGGTGTAACCCCATCGCGGACTGTGTAACTAGAGCTTCGTCCACATGGTCATGAAGACATAGCTTCCCTGCCGGACGCTTTAGAACTGTCTGCTGTGGGTACGGTGTTCGGATTGAAATTCATGCCACTGGGACTGAAGACATCCTCTATCGTGGACATGCATAGAGACTTTCAAACAAGACCATTTCTGTGCTCTAGGACTAGGGTTACAGTTCCGCAGAAATAACTCAGTATTTATGTGAACAAAATGTGATTGCCTTAAAAAAAGAGAGAGAGAAAAACCTTAAACAAAACAACATCTCACTCAAACTGTATGAAATAGTTAGTGTAGTCCTACATTCAAATTTTAGTCCTAAAACTCATATTTTAGTCGTCAATTCAAATTTTAGTCCTAAATTCAAATTTTAGTCTTAAATTCAAATTTTGGTCCTGCATTCACATTTTAGTCCTAAGTTCATATTTTAGTTCTGAATTCATATTTTAGTCCTAAATTCATAGCATTAGTTTAGTCTTAAATTTATAGATAGGAAAACTTAGGAATTTGCAACCATTTCTTCCTTGTTCTGCCATTTTTTTCTTCTTAGCCTTTGTTGTTTTGTTTAAGATACTGTTTGTTGTTTAACATTTATGAATTGTATGCAGTCAAAATACAAAGTTTTCTCCTGATAACAAGCATACACTCCCATGCACGTGGGCATGTGCACACGCACACACCCCAGGATGCAGAATCTAGACTACTGTAGTTGTTTTATGAGTACCTGAAAATGTAAAAATAGAATTGACCATTTTAAAAATTGCTTAGAGATAAATAAATTACTGAAAGGAAAAAACGTGTGTGTGCAATGTGTAAAGAGAGGACAGGCTCCTTGATGTTCTGCACAGAGAGCAGAGTGTCCCGATGGACCAGGGAAGATCCCAGGCAGGAGCGCTTCTCCCACACGGTGCGGAGTTGGAGGCCGGGGGACAGTCCCCAGCTACAGCAGGGAAGAGGGCAGGACCAAGGAGGGGGCTCCCAGCCTCCAGCCACAGGGGGAGGCGGTCCCACCCCTGGGCCTGGAGGGAGGACAGGGAAGTGGCATCTGCTGAGCCCAGTGGGGGGCTGTCCCAGGAATGGGGCAAAGTGCCCCCCCTCTGCCATCCAGACCTCCATGGACTGCTGGGCAAGGAGGCAGCCCCCAGAGGGCCTGAGTGCAGGTAGGGGAGTCAGCCTCGGGCACAGGGCAGGCAGAAAAGGGTCCAGGAGCAATTTGGAGAAGGACGCGCACTCATGATTCTATTTGATCCAAAGTGTGCCTGTGTGTATTATTTGCTTTCATTCGCACCCACATATGTAGTGAGTATCTCTGCAGCTTCGAAGATGTCTTTAGCGCTGTCCTGCAGCATGGGGTGGGGCCCGAGGAGCCCCAGGGCTTCCGTCCTAGTGGGGGCAAGGCCAGGGAATCAAGAACAAGGGCACAAGGAATAGCAATCTCTGCTCTGCAGAGAATTCCAATAGGGTGATGACTACAGGGGTCAGGGGCCACAACCAGAGGGGACATTCAGGCTGAGATGAAGGTCACAGGAGGTAGTCTGGGAGAGCAGGGGGCAGAATGTTCCAGGCAGGGAGCACAGGAGTATAAAGGCCGAGGCAGGGCTGTGCTGCCGGGGCTGGGGAAACCGGGCACAGGTGACAGGGAAGGGGGCGGGCAGCAGGGCCCCTGCACAGAGCTCTCCCTCGTGCAGGGTAGAGACACCCGGGGCGGGTGTAGACCTGGAGACAGGGGCTGGTGGCTGGGCACGGGTGTGATGTGTGTTCTGCACAGATCTGCGTGGCTTTGGGGACAAGGGAACGAGGGGAGGGGGAGACGGGGCTGGATTCTGGGAGAGGGCTCACGGGGTCTGCATGGAGCACTGGGGGCTGGCACTGGGGTGGTCATCATGGAGATGGAGGGGGAGGACAGATCGGGGCTGTGTTGGGGCAGTTGGGGGGGTCAGAGGAGAGGCAGGAAGAAAGACTCCCACCTTCTGTAAGATCGCTGTGTGTTGTCTGGGCGTCCTCAAGGAACCCTTAGAAAAATCTCTGCGTGGGGCCCTGAGGAGAGTCAGCAAGGCATGGACCCATTGCACGCAGTGGGGAGCCCGCTTTCTGAGGAGTGCGGCGTGGAGTAGGCCTGTCCATTTGGGCTCCCGCCAGGTTTCCACCGTCCCTGACGGCCCTCGTGAGCAGGTGGTCTCACCTCCGAGCTGCTCCCACAACAGGGACCCCAAGGGCAGCTTCGGGAGGGGCTGGAGTGCAGGGGGAGGATTTCCAAGGGGACGCACGTCCTACCTGATGGAGCCGACGCTGCTACCAGCGGGAACCACGACAAATACGACGTGTCCTCCCACAGAGTCACAGGCAGCAGGAGAGAGAGGCTCAGGGGCTGGAAGTGCTCCTGAAGGGGGCATGTGCCCTCACTGCTGGGCCACTCCGGCTCTCTAACTGTCCCTGCTGCAGGCTGGGGTGGGGTGGCAGGGCAGGGGGCCTCTCCGGACGAGGAGGCCTCTGAGCTGAATACTGATAGATGAGCAGGAGTCCCCGATGGTGCTTTCACAGTTTAAAGAGCAGAGGAGTCCTTGGAGACCTTGTCACAGAACGATTCCGACTCCTCAGGTTGTGGAGCTGAAACTCAGCACGGCCTCCACGTGAGCTCTATGTTGGGACCAGACACGGAGTAGCAAGGGTCCTTAGATGACGATCGGAGAGAAGCGGGGGCAGTTGGTTGATACAGGGGATTTTCTGGCAGAAGGCACAGCACAGGCCAGACACAGGGCCGAAAACAGTCTAGTCTCAGTGAGCAAGGCGAGTTTGTGCAGTTAGCTTTCTGGAGTCCAGTGCCGATGGGCTCATAAGGGAATTCTACCAAACATTTCAAGACGAATTAACACCTATTTTTCTGAAGTGGTTTCAAAAAATAGAAATGGAAGGAAAACTTCCAAACTCATTCTATAAGGCCAGCATTACCTTGATCCCCAAATCAGACAAAGACCCCAATGAAAAGAATTTCAGACCAATATGCCTGATGAAAATGGATGCAAGACTGTTGAATCACAGATCTGTACCTCCGAAACAAATCATGCAATATATCTTAAGAAAGAAAAAAGAAGAAGAAGAAGATAGCAGGAGGGGAAGAATGAAGGGGGGCAAATCGGAGGGGGAGACGAACCATGAGAGACGATGGACTCTGAGAAACAAACTGAGGGTTCTAGAGGGGACGGGGATGGGAGGATGGGTTAGCCTGGTGATGGGTATTGAGGAGGGCACGTTCTGCATGGAGCACTGGGTGTTATGCACAAACAACGAATCATGGAACACTGTATCTAAAACTAATGATGTAATGTATGGGGATTAACATAACAATAAAAAATTTTTTTAAATTAAAAAACTAAAAAAACAATTCCTAAAAAAAATAATAAAGGCTCAATATGATTTTTTAAAACATCAGTTGCATTTCTATACAGTAACAATGAGACAGAAGAAAGAGAAATTAAGGAATTGATCCCATTTACAGTTGCACCAAAACCCATAAGACACCTAGGAATAAACCTAACCAAAGAGGAAAAGGATCTCTACTCGAAAAACTAAAGAACACTCATGAAAGAAATTGAGGAAGACACAAAGAAATGGAAAAATATGACATGTTCACGGATTTGAAGAAGAAATATTAGTTAAAATGTCTTATGCTACCCAGAGCAAGCTACACATTCAATGCAATCTCTATCAAAACGCCATTGACATTTTTCACAGAGCTGGAGCAAATAATCCCAAAATTTGTATGGACCAGAAAAGATCCAGAATAGCCAGAGGAATGTTGAAAAAGAAAACCAAAGCTGGTGGCATCACGGTTCTGGACTTCAAGCTCTCTGACAAAGCTGCAATCATCAAGACAGCATGGCACTGACACAAAAACAGACAGACATCAATGGAACAGTATAGAGAACCCAGAAAGGGACCCTCAACTCTATTGTCAACTAATTTTCGACAAAGCAGGAAGGAAAATCCAAAAGAAAAAAAGTCTCTTCAACAAATGACGTTGGGATAATTGGACAGCCACACGGAGAAGAATGACACTGGACCATTTCCTTACACCATACACAAAGATAAACTCAAAATGGACGAGAGACCTAAATGGGAGACAGGAATCCATCAAAATCTTAGAGGAGAACACAGCAACAATCTCTTAGACCTCGGCTGCAGCAACTCTTGCTAGACACATCTCCAAAGGCAGGGAAACAAAAGCAAAAGTGAACTATTGGGACTTCATCAAGATAAAAAGCTTTTGCCCGGCAAAGGAAACAGTCAGCAAAACCAAAAGGCAACCTATGGGATGGAAGGAGATATTTGCAAATAACTTATCAGATAAAGGGCTAATAACCAAAATCTATAAAGAACTTATCAAACTCAGCACCCAAAAAACCAAATAATCCAGTGAAGAAATCTGCAGAAGACATGAAGAGACATTTCTCGAAAGAAGACCTACAAATGGCCAACAGACACATGAACAAATGCTCCACATCACTCAGAATCAGGGAAATCCAAATCAAAACCTCAATGAGATACCACCTCACACCAGTCAGAATGGCTAAAATTAACAAGTCAGGAAATGGCAGATGTTGGCAAGGATGCAGAGAAAGGGGAACCCTCCTACACTGTTGGTGGGAAGGCAAGCTGGTGCAGCCAATCTGGAAAACAGTAGGGAGGTTCCTTAAAAAGTTAAAAATAGGGCTACCCTCTGACTCAGCAATTGCATTACTAGGTATTTACCCCAAAGATACAAAGATAGTGATCCGAAGGGGCACATACACCCCAATACATATTGCAGCAATGCCCACAATAGCCAAACTGTAGAAAGAGCCCGAATGCCCCACGACAGATGAATGGATAAAGAAGATGTGGTATATGTACACCATGGAATATTACTCAGCCATCAAAAAGGATGATTGCTTACCATTTACATCACCGGGGATGGAACTGGAGGGTATTATGCTAAGCGAAATAAGTCAATGAGAGAAAGACAATTGTCGTATGGTTTCACTCACATGTGGAATGTAAGAAACAGCACAGAGGACCATAGGGGAAGGGAGAGAAAACTGAATGGGAAGTCACAGAGAAGAAGAAAAACCATCACAGACTCTTAACTATAGGAAATAAACTGAGGGTTGCTGGAGGTGGATGGAGTGATGGGGTAAGTGGGGGATGGGCATTAAGTAGGGCATGTGATGTTATGAGCACTGGGTGTTAGATGAAACTGATGAATTATTGAGCCCTACATCTGAAACTAATGTTGTACTCTATGTTGGCTAATTAAATTTAAATTAAAAAAGGAAAAAACAAAGGAAAATAATTTAAATAAATCAATTATCAATGAAAATATCAAGTATTCAGAAATCTGCCCAAAAATATGCAAAACCTCTATAGGATAGACCAATGGAAAACACTAAAAAGTTCAGAAAGACAACACACCATACATGGCTATTAATTCACATCAGAAGAGGCAGAAAGACGGAGGGTATGGAATTTAAAATACACTCACCTTTCCATGTAAAAACAAATGCAACTGGTCCCTGCCACAAAAACCCCATCGAGGTTTCCAAATTATCCAGATGTTACCTTCCCGATCTCTGGCCATTCTCGGTTTTGTTTGTTTGCTTGCTTCTTTGGTTGGTTGATCTTCTAGTTATAAAAACAGTTTCGGTTGTCAAGAAGACAGAAGATAAAGAACAAGCTAACTGAATATCTGCCTTCTTGGTTGGTGTGCCTTGGAAAGTGAATGTGTGACGGACGAGAGCTGAAGTCACTGACAATGCCTCATCCATTCCGCCCTCAGCGAGCCCCATCATGATGGAGTTCAAGCCATCTCGGGATGTCCTCTTATCCTTGAATTGAAATAGTTCTGGAGGCTGCAAGTCGAGATCAAAGTGTGGTGTCGTCAGGGTTGGTTCCTCCTGAGGGCCGTGAGGGAGAATGTGTTCCACTGTCTCTCCCAGCTTCTGGGGGTTTGGTGGCAATCTTTGGCATCTATTGGCTTATAGAAGCATCACCCCAGTCTCTGCCTGTATCCTCACATGGCGCTCTCCCTATCTGTGCTTCAAATCATTCTTGTTTCCGAAAGATACCTAATGATCTAGAGAAATTTTATTATATATAATATATGTATATAATAGACCTGACATATTACATTAAATTTAAAAATAGGCATACAAAACAGTTGTATGATCCCAATTTTATAAAAATAACAATGTATGCATTTTTAAAAGATTAAAATGCAACAAAAACAGTGCTCCTACATGATTCTTTTACGTTTCTGTTTTCTAAATTTTTCACTGAGAGCAAATACTACTTTTACAGTATGACACGTAAACAAATGTACTAAATGAATAAAGTGTGGATAGAAATCCTTTAAGTAAGAGGCTCTGGTACGTGTGAGAGATACAAAGAGATTTCCACTTCATAACAACAGCCACACAAGGAGCACTTGTTATGCACCATGTGATGCTCTAAGAGCTCTCTTTGTGTAACTCACAAAAGCCATGTGAGGCCAATACTATTTTATGCCCATTTCACAGATGAGGAAAGAGCTGGATAGTCAGCAGATCCAGGCTGGTTCAAGGATCAAGGTAACATCATCTGTCTACTTGCTCACTTGTCTGTTGGAATTTGGTTTTTCAAACACAGGTTGCTGCCAGCACAACGACATTCATTTTGTTTGGTAATGGGGCAGAGGAAGGAACTAGTGGGTCAGTATCGTTATGTGTTAGTTTCCATGGGATCCAATAAGTCCTTGGTTTGCATTTTTCACTTTTAACCTTAGAAAGCATTTTGTTTACTCCTGCCCTGCTACTGTTTCACCCTAAAAATCACAGTGGGCACAATCAAGCAGGAGTTTCAACTCCACTCCACTCTATGGCCTCCCCAGCCCTTCCGGTGAAAGGAATCAGCAGGGCGGGAGAACGAACTGGCTCAGGTCCCGGCACGGGTGGTCCCATCCCACCGTGGTCCAGCCGGGAGACCTTCTGTATTTGCTCCATCTACAAAGTGAGCTATCTGTGTAGATGTCCACCAGCTCCTTTCGGAAAGCCACAGCTGGTGGGTGGTAGAGCTGAGCTCAACCTCTAGGTCTCAACTTTAAATCAGACTAATATTTAAGGTTCTTCTTCCTTCTGTGAAGGACAAGGTCACAGTATTTCTCCTCATGTTGTCTTATAACAAGCTCTGTTCACCAGTTAGGATTTCTAAATCAGCTGTCGTTCTGTTCACTCCTTGATGTGTCACATAAAGAGCCAACTGATGGCTTGGTGTCTGTGTGCATCTGCACCATTTGGAGGAATCATGGGTTTTGGAACACTCTGCGGATACCCAATGCAGCCACCTCTCCTCCCAGATTTCTTGATCATCTTTATTTTTTATTTTATTTTATTTTATTTTAATGTTATGTTAGTCACCATACTTCATTAGTTTTTGATGTAGTGTTCCACGATTCATTGTTTTCATATAACACCCCGTGCTCCATGCGGTACGTGTCCTCCTTCATACCCATCACCAGGCTAACCCATCCCCCCACCCCCCTCCCCTCTAAAACCCTCAGCTTGTTTCGCAGAGTCCGCGGTCTCTCACGGTTCAACTCCCCCTCCGATCTCCCCCGCTTCATTTTTCCATTCCTTCTCCTAATGTCCTCCATGCTATTCCTTATGTTCCACAAATAAGTGAAGCCATGTGATAATTGACTTTCTCTGCTTGACTTATTTCACTCAGCATATTCTCCTCCAGTCCCATCCATGTTGATGCAAATGGTGGGTATTCATCCTTTCTGATGGCTGAGTAATATTCCATTGTATATATGGACCACATCTTCTCTAGCCATTCATCTGTTGAAAGGCATCTCAGCTCTTTCCACAGTTTGGCTATTGTGGACATTGCTGCTATGAACATTGGGGTGCATATGGCCCTTCTTTTCACTACATCTGTGTCTTTGGGGTTAATACCCAGTAGTGCAATTGCTGGGTCATAGGGTAGCTGTATTTTTCACTTTTTGAGGAACCTCCACACTGTTTTGCAAAGTGGCTGTACCAACTCGTATTCCCACCAACAGTGTAAGAGGGTTCCCCTTTCTCCACATCCTCTCCAACATTTGTTGTTTCTTGCCTTGTCAATTCTTGCCATTCTAACTGGTGTGAGGTGCTATCTCAATGTGGTATTGACTTGAATTTCCCTGATGGCTAATGATGTTGAACATTTTTTCATGTGTCTGTTAGCCATTCCTATGTCTTCTTTGGATATATTTCTATATAGAGTGTAGATATAGAGATACATATGGTATTTCTGTATACCAGTGACAAAGAGTTTCCAAATGAAATTTAAATAAATTATGAATACCATTTACATCAACGTGGATGCAACTAGAGGATATTATGCTGAATGAAATAAGTCAGTCAGAGAAAGACAATTATATGGTTTCACTCATATGTGGAATATAAGAAACAGTGCAGACGATCATAAAAGGGAGGGAAAATTGAAAGGAAAGAAATCAGAGAGGGAGACAAACCAAGAGATGCTTAACTATAGGAAACAAACTGAGGGATCCTGGAGGGGATGTGGGGTTGGGGGTCAGATAAATGGGTGATGGGCATTAAGGAGGGCACCCGATGTGATGAGCACTGGGTGTCATATGCAACTAATGATAGCTGAACTCTACATCTGAAACTAATGATGTACTATGTGTTTGCTAATTGAACTAAATTAAAAAAAATTTAAAAAGAACCTGGCTGGCCTCCCCTCCCCCGGCCCAACTGCTCTGCCCTGGTTGCCGGGCACCGTTGACCTCATGGGTGGAACTCTCCACAGGGTTCTGAGTGGTCAGTTGCGGCCACAGGACTCTGGCGCTCGGAGACAGAGCTGTGGAGCCCGACGCAGCCATGGAGGGCCCCCCCTCGGCCGCCGGATCCACTTGCCAGCTGGTGTTGGAGCACCTGTGGGAGGCGCTGCTGCTGATTTCTGGAAGCTGGGGACACAGCCCGAGTCTCCCCGTGTTGCCCTGGGCGGTGCTCGTATGGACTGTGCTGCTGGTTCTCCTCGTGAAGAGACGACTCACTCGAAGAAGCGCGAAGGCGCTGGGCCACAGGGGCTCTGCCCGCCACGAAGTGTGTGGAGCCCGCCGTGAGGAGAGTGGCCCAAGCACACAAGCCGAGGCCGCCCTCAGGCCGCCCGCGGTGGTGGCCAGTCCTCCCTCGTTACAAGCCCTGTGCTTGTCAGCAATGAACGCAGACCTGAGCAGGCTGGTGCTTAGGGACACTGTCATCTCTCTGAGGAAGGCACTGAAGAGCCAGCCTCCCGACCTGCCCCAGGTCCCTGGGGAAAAACCCATCCTCAGAACATCGGAGAAGGATGGAGAACAGCTTCTGAGGAAAAGAACGGAGGATCGGAGTGAAAACCCTCCTTTTCCAGAAGGACCCGAACCGCTCAACCAAGACGTTTCGAGATGGAGGCAGAAAGGGCAGGAGAAGGAGGGGGAAGAAAGGCTGGAGCCGTCGAAGGCATGCATGGAGCCGGTCCCGAAAGATCAAGCCAGCCAGTCCCCGTCCAGGGCCGGACCCGGGCTGCAGGCCGTCCCCCCGCCTGACCTCCCTGCACAGCACGCCGGTGCCGGGAGCCGGGGAGTCCAGCCAAAGAGGGGAGCAGGAAATGGCGATCAGCCCGCCCATCGGGCAGCAGTGGATCTGAAGGGCGTCCCTGAGGATGCTGGCTGCCCTCGGTCCCCTCCAAGTCCCGAAGGGGAACAGCAACACAGAGCCAGACGACTGTGCGCAGAAAGGCGAGAGATGGCGGAGCTGACACGACAAATCCGCAGCCTGCAAACCCAGGAAGCCTCTTTGCAGAAGGAAACTTCACAGCTGGACAGGGAGATTCAGCCGCTGAAGCTGAAACTTCAGAACCCCCTGGATGAACAGGACCAATACATCCTGCAACTTCACCAAAAAGTGTTTCAAGCGGAAGCTCAGTGCTTGGAAATGAAGAAGAAACTGGCCAGCGCGCAAAGAGAAATGAACTTCACGTGCCAGAGACGCAACCTCTACAAGAAGATGGCCCAAGACCTGGGCAAGGAGCTGAAGAGAAGCAGCTCCTACTATCGCAAGCTGGTCCTCTTCCATCACGAAAGAGTCACAAGGAGCTGGGTGGGAGCTGCGTCCAGAGAGAGGGAGTTCCAGGAGCTAAGGAAAGAGAATGATCGCTTGAGGCGGATGCTAGCCGGTGTGGAGTCCAGCTGCCGGCCTGTCCTGTGGGACCCTCTGGGTCCTGCTGCCGGCCTGTCCTGTGGGACCCTCTGGGTCCTGCTGCTCCGCCCACAGCCCACGCAGGCTGGGGAGTGTCGGGGGGTCCCCAGGGTCATCTGGCCCCCAGGGGGGAGGGAAGGCCCACCGTGAGGGCCCCGGGACCCGGAGTCGCCTGCAGGGGTGACCGGGCTCAGGGCAGCTGGGGCTCTGAGCCGCCACAGCCCGGCTCAGCATCTGCGCGGAGCTCCGTGAAGAACGTCTGATGGCTCTCTCTCTAGTGAAACGGCTACTCTTTCGGAACTGACGCCACAGTGACTCTCCGCCGGATAGCGGTGTAACCCCATCGCGGACTGTGTAACTAGAGCTTCGTCCACATGGTCATGAAGACATAGCTTCCCTGCCGGACGCTTTAGAACTGTCTGCTGTGGGTACGGTGTTCGGATTGAAATTCATGCCACTGGGACTGAAGACATCCTCTATCGTGGACATGCATAGAGACTTTCAAACAAGACCATTTCTGTGCTCTAGGACTAGGGTTACAGTTCCGCAGAAATAACTCAGTATTTATGTGAACAAAATGTGATTGCCTTAAAAAAAGAGAGAGAGAAAAACCTTAAACAAAACAACATCTCACTCAAACTGTATGAAATAGTTAGTGTAGTCCTACATTCAAATTTTAGTCCTAAAACTCATATTTTAGTCGTCAATTCAAATTTTAGTCCTAAATTCAAATTTTAGTCTTAAATTCAAATTTTGGTCCTGCATTCACATTTTAGTCCTAAGTTCATATTTTAGTTCTGAATTCATATTTTAGTCCTAAATTCATAGCATTAGTTTAGTCTTAAATTTATAGATAGGAAAACTTAGGAATTTGCAACCATTTCTTCCTTGTTCTGCCATTTTTTTCTTCTTAGCCTTTGTTGTTTTGTTTAAGATACTGTTTGTTGTTTAACATTTATGAATTGTATGCAGTCAAAATACAAAGTTTTCTCCTGATAACAAGCATACACTCCCATGCACGTGGGCATGTGCACACGCACACACCCCAGGATGCAGAATCTAGACTACTGTAGTTGTTTTATGAGTACCTGAAAATGTAAAAATAGAATTGACCATTTTAAAAATTGCTTAGAGATAAATAAATTACTGAAAGGAAAAAACGTGTGTGTGCAATGTGTAAAGAGAGGACAGGCTCCTTGATGTTCTGCACAGAGAGCAGAGTGTCCCGATGGACCAGGGAAGATCCCAGGCAGGAGCGCTTCTCCCACACGGTGCGGAGTTGGAGGCCGGGGGACAGTCCCCAGCTACAGCAGGGAAGAGGGCAGGACCAAGGAGGGGGCTCCCAGCCTCCAGCCACAGGGGGAGGCGGTCCCACCCCTGGGCCTGGAGGGAGGACAGGGAAGTGGCATCTGCTGAGCCCAGTGGGGGGCTGTCCCAGGAATGGGGCAAAGTGCCCCCCCTCTGCCATCCAGACCTCCATGGACTGCTGGGCAAGGAGGCAGCCCCCAGAGGGCCTGAGTGCAGGTAGGGGAGTCAGCCTCGGGCACAGGGCAGGCAGAAAAGGGTCCAGGAGCAATTTGGAGAAGGACGCGCACTCATGATTCTATTTGATCCAAAGTGTGCCTGTGTGTATTATTTGCTTTCATTCGCACCCACATATGTAGTGAGTATCTCTGCAGCTTCGAAGATGTCTTTAGCGCTGTCCTGCAGCATGGGGTGGGGCCCGAGGAGCCCCAGGGCTTCCGTCCTAGTGGGGGCAAGGCCAGGGAATCAAGAACAAGGGCACAAGGAATAGCAATCTCTGCTCTGCAGAGAATTCCAATAGGGTGATGACTACAGGGGTCAGGGGCCACAACCAGAGGGGACATTCAGGCTGAGATGAAGGTCACAGGAGGTAGTCTGGGAGAGCAGGGGGCAGAATGTTCCAGGCAGGGAGCACAGGAGTATAAAGGCCGAGGCAGGGCTGTGCTGCCGGGGCTGGGGAAACCGGGCACAGGTGACAGGGAAGGGGGCGGGCAGCAGGGCCCCTGCACAGAGCTCTCCCTCGTGCAGGGTAGAGACACCCGGGGCGGGTGTAGACCTGGAGACAGGGGCTGGTGGCTGGGCACGGGTGTGATGTGTGTTCTGCACAGATCTGCGTGGCTTTGGGGACAAGGGAACGAGGGGAGGGGGAGACGGGGCTGGATTCTGGGAGAGGGCTCACGGGGTCTGCATGGAGCACTGGGGGCTGGCACTGGGGTGGTCATCATGGAGATGGAGGGGGAGGACAGATCGGGGCTGTGTTGGGGCAGTTGGGGGGGTCAGAGGAGAGGCAGGAAGAAAGACTCCCACCTTCTGTAAGATCGCTGTGTGTTGTCTGGGCGTCCTCAAGGAACCCTTAGAAAAATCTCTGCGTGGGGCCCTGAGGAGAGTCAGCAAGGCATGGACCCATTGCACGCAGTGGGGAGCCCGCTTTCTGAGGAGTGCGGCGTGGAGTAGGCCTGTCCATTTGGGCTCCCGCCAGGTTTCCACCGTCCCTGACGGCCCTCGTGAGCAGGTGGTCTCACCTCCGAGCTGCTCCCACAACAGGGACCCCAAGGGCAGCTTCGGGAGGGGCTGGAGTGCAGGGGGAGGATTTCCAAGGGGACGCACGTCCTACCTGATGGAGCCGACGCTGCTACCAGCGGGAACCACGACAAATACGACGTGTCCTCCCACAGAGTCACAGGCAGCAGGAGAGAGAGGCTCAGGGGCTGGAAGTGCTCCTGAAGGGGGCATGTGCCCTCACTGCTGGGCCACTCCGGCTCTCTAACTGTCCCTGCTGCAGGCTGGGGTGGGGTGGCAGGGCAGGGGGCCTCTCCGGACGAGGAGGCCTCTGAGCTGAATACTGATAGATGAGCAGGAGTCCCCGATGGTGCTTTCACAGTTTAAAGAGCAGAGGAGTCCTTGGAGACCTTGTCACAGAACGATTCCGACTCCTCAGGTTGTGGAGCTGAAACTCAGCACGGCCTCCACGTGAGCTCTATGTTGGGACCAGACACGGAGTAGCAAGGGTCCTTAGATGACGATCGGAGAGAAGCGGGGGCAGTTGGTTGATACAGGGGATTTTCTGGCAGAAGGCACAGCACAGGCCAGACACAGGGCCGAAAACAGTCTAGTCTCAGTGAGCAAGGCGAGTTTGTGCAGTTAGCTTTCTGGAGTCCAGTGCCGATGGGCTCATAAGGGAATTCTACCAAACATTTCAAGACGAATTAACACCTATTTTTCTGAAGTGGTTTCAAAAAATAGAAATGGAAGGAAAACTTCCAAACTCATTCTATAAGGCCAGCATTACCTTGATCCCCAAATCAGACAAAGACCCCAATGAAAAGAATTTCAGACCAATATGCCTGATGAAAATGGATGCAAGACTGTTGAATCACAGATCTGTACCTCCGAAACAAATCATGCAATATATCTTAAGAAAGAAAAAAGAAGAAGAAGAAGATAGCAGGAGGGGAAGAATGAAGGGGGGCAAATCGGAGGGGGAGACGAACCATGAGAGACGATGGACTCTGAGAAACAAACTGAGGGTTCTAGAGGGGACGGGGATGGGAGGATGGGTTAGCCTGGTGATGGGTATTGAGGAGGGCACGTTCTGCATGGAGCACTGGGTGTTATGCACAAACAACGAATCATGGAACACTGTATCTAAAACTAATGATGTAATGTATGGGGATTAACATAACAATAAAAAATTTTTTTAAATTAAAAAACTAAAAAAACAATTCCTAAAAAAAATAATAAAGGCTCAATATGATTTTTTAAAACATCAGTTGCATTTCTATACAGTAACAATGAGACAGAAGAAAGAGAAATTAAGGAATTGATCCCATTTACAGTTGCACCAAAACCCATAAGACACCTAGGAATAAACCTAACCAAAGAGGAAAAGGATCTCTACTCGAAAAACTAAAGAACACTCATGAAAGAAATTGAGGAAGACACAAAGAAATGGAAAAATATGACATGTTCACGGATTTGAAGAAGAAATATTAGTTAAAATGTCTTATGCTACCCAGAGCAAGCTACACATTCAATGCAATCTCTATCAAAACGCCATTGACATTTTTCACAGAGCTGGAGCAAATAATCCCAAAATTTGTATGGACCAGAAAAGATCCAGAATAGCCAGAGGAATGTTGAAAAAGAAAACCAAAGCTGGTGGCATCACGGTTCTGGACTTCAAGCTCTCTGACAAAGCTGCAATCATCAAGACAGCATGGCACTGACACAAAAACAGACAGACATCAATGGAACAGTATAGAGAACCCAGAAAGGGACCCTCAACTCTATTGTCAACTAATTTTCGACAAAGCAGGAAGGAAAATCCAAAAGAAAAAAAGTCTCTTCAACAAATGACGTTGGGATAATTGGACAGCCACACGGAGAAGAATGACACTGGACCATTTCCTTACACCATACACAAAGATAAACTCAAAATGGACGAGAGACCTAAATGGGAGACAGGAATCCATCAAAATCTTAGAGGAGAACACAGCAACAATCTCTTAGACCTCGGCTGCAGCAACTCTTGCTAGACACATCTCCAAAGGCAGGGAAACAAAAGCAAAAGTGAACTATTGGGACTTCATCAAGATAAAAAGCTTTTGCCCGGCAAAGGAAACAGTCAGCAAAACCAAAAGGCAACCTATGGGATGGAAGGAGATATTTGCAAATAACTTATCAGATAAAGGGCTAATAACCAAAATCTATAAAGAACTTATCAAACTCAGCACCCAAAAAACCAAATAATCCAGTGAAGAAATCTGCAGAAGACATGAAGAGACATTTCTCGAAAGAAGACCTACAAATGGCCAACAGACACATGAACAAATGCTCCACATCACTCAGAATCAGGGAAATCCAAATCAAAACCTCAATGAGATACCACCTCACACCAGTCAGAATGGCTAAAATTAACAAGTCAGGAAATGGCAGATGTTGGCAAGGATGCAGAGAAAGGGGAACCCTCCTACACTGTTGGTGGGAAGGCAAGCTGGTGCAGCCAATCTGGAAAACAGTAGGGAGGTTCCTTAAAAAGTTAAAAATAGGGCTACCCTCTGACTCAGCAATTGCATTACTAGGTATTTACCCCAAAGATACAAAGATAGTGATCCGAAGGGGCACATACACCCCAATACATATTGCAGCAATGCCCACAATAGCCAAACTGTAGAAAGAGCCCGAATGCCCCACGACAGATGAATGGATAAAGAAGATGTGGTATATGTACACCATGGAATATTACTCAGCCATCAAAAAGGATGATTGCTTACCATTTACATCACCGGGGATGGAACTGGAGGGTATTATGCTAAGCGAAATAAGTCAATGAGAGAAAGACAATTGTCGTATGGTTTCACTCACATGTGGAATGTAAGAAACAGCACAGAGGACCATAGGGGAAGGGAGAGAAAACTGAATGGGAAGTCACAGAGAAGAAGAAAAACCATCACAGACTCTTAACTATAGGAAATAAACTGAGGGTTGCTGGAGGTGGATGGAGTGATGGGGTAAGTGGGGGATGGGCATTAAGTAGGGCATGTGATGTTATGAGCACTGGGTGTTAGATGAAACTGATGAATTATTGAGCCCTACATCTGAAACTAATGTTGTACTCTATGTTGGCTAATTAAATTTAAATTAAAAAAGGAAAAAACAAAGGAAAATAATTTAAATAAATCAATTATCAATGAAAATATCAAGTATTCAGAAATCTGCCCAAAAATATGCAAAACCTCTATAGGATAGACCAATGGAAAACACTAAAAAGTTCAGAAAGACAACACACCATACATGGCTATTAATTCACATCAGAAGAGGCAGAAAGACGGAGGGTATGGAATTTAAAATACACTCACCTTTCCATGTAAAAACAAATGCAACTGGTCCCTGCCACAAAAACCCCATCGAGGTTTCCAAATTATCCAGATGTTACCTTCCCGATCTCTGGCCATTCTTGGTTTTGTTTGTTTGCTTGCTTCTTTGGTTGGTTGATCTTCTAGTTATAAAAACAGTTTCGGTTGTCAAGAAGACAGAAGATAAAGAACAAGCTAACTGAATATCTGCCTTCTTGGTTGGTGTGCCTTGGAAAGTGAATGTGTGACGGACGAGAGCTGAAGTCACTGACAATGCCTCATCCATTCCGCCCTCAGCGAACCCCATCATGATGGAGTTCAAGCCATCTCGGGATGTCCTCTTATCCTTGAATTGAAATAGTTCTGGAGGCTGCAAGTCGAGATCAAAGTGTGGTGTCGTCAGGGTTGGTTCCTCCTGAGGGCCGTGAGGGAGAATGTGTTCCACTGTCTCTCCCAGCTTCTGGGGCTTTGGTGGCAATCTTTGGCATCTATTGGCTTGTAGAAGCATCACCCCAGTCTCTGCCTGTATCCTCACATGGCGCTCTCCCTGTCTGTGCTTCAAATCATTCTTGTTTCCAAAAGATACCTAATGATCTAGAGAAATTTTATTATATATAATATATGTATATAATAGACATGACATATTACATTAAATTTAAAAATAGGCATACAAAACAGTTGTATGATCCCAATTTTATAAAAATAACAATGTATGCATTTTTAAAAGATTAAAATGCAACAAAAACAGTGCTCCTACATGATTCTTTTACGTTTCTGTTTTCTAAATTTTTCACTGAGAGCAAATACTACTTTTACAGTATGACACGTAAACAAATGTACTAAATGAATAAAGTGTGGATAGAAATCCTTTAAGTAAGAGGCTCTGGTACGTGTGAGAGATACAAAGAGATTTCCACTTCATAACAACAGCCACACAAGGAGCACTTGTTATGCACCATGTGATGCTCTAAGAGCTCTCTTTGTGTAACTCACAAAAGCCATGTGAGGCCAATACTATTTTATGCCCATTTCACAGATGAGGAAAGAGCTGGATAGTCAGCAGATCCAGGCTGGTTCAAGGATCAAGGTAACATCATCTGTCTACTTGCTCACTTGTCTGTTGGAATTTGGTTTTTCAAACACAGGTTGCTGCCAGCACAACGACATTCATTTTGTTTGGTAATGGGGCAGAGGAAGAAACTAGTGGGTCAGTATCGTTATGTGTTAGTTTCCATGGGATCCAATAAGTACTTGGTTTGCATTTTTCACTTTTAACCTTAGAAAGCATTTTGTTTACTCCTGCCCTGCTACTGTTTCACCCTAAAAATCACAGTGGGCACAATCAAGCAGGAGTTTCAACTCCACTCCACTCTATGGCCTCCCCAGCCCTTCCGGTGAAAGGAATCAGCAGGGCGGGAGAACGAACTGGCTCAGGTCCCGGCACGGGTGGTCCCATCCCACCGTGGTCCAGCCGGGAGACCTTCTGTATTTGCTCCATCTACAAAGTGAGCTATCTGTGTAGATCTCCACCAGCTCCTTTCGGAAAGCCACAGCTGGTGGGTGGTAGAGCTGAGCTCAACCTCTAGGTCTCAACTTTAAATCAGACTAATATTTAAGGTTCTTCTTCCTTCTGTGAAGGACAAGGTCACAGTATTTCTCCTCATGTTGTCTTATAACAAGCTCTGTTCACCAGTTAGGATTTCTAAATCAGCTGTCGTTCTGTTCACTCCTTGATGTGTCACATAAAGAGCCAACTGATGGCTTGGTGTCTGTGTGCATCTGCACCATTTGGAGGAATCATGGGTTTTGGAACACTCTGCGGATACCCAATGCAGCCACCTCTCCTCCCAGATTTCTTGATCATCTTTATTTTTTATTTTATTTTATTTTATTTTAATGTTATGTTAGTCACCATACTTCATTAGTTTTTGATGTAGTGTTCCACGATTCATTGTTTTCATATAACACCCCGTGCTCCATGCGGTACGTGTCCTCCTTCATACCCATCACCAGGCTAACCCATCCCCCCACCCCCCTCCCCTCTAAAACCCTCAGCTTGTTTCGCAGAGTCCGCGGTCTCTCACGGTTCAACTCCCCCTCCGATCTCCCCCGCTTCATTTTTCCATTCCTTCTCCTAATGTCCTCCATGCTATTCCTTATGTTCCACAAATAAGTGAAGCCATGTGATAATTGACTTTCTCTGCTTGACTTATTTCACTCAGCATATTCTCCTCCAGTCCCATCCATGTTGATGCAAATGGTGGGTATTCATCCTTTCTGATGGCTGAGTAATATTCCATTGTATATATGGACCACATCTTCTCTAGCCATTCATCTGTTGAAAGGCATCTCAGCTCTTTCCACAGTTTGGCTATTGTGGACATTGCTGCTATGAACATTGGGGTGCATATGGCCCTTCTTTTCACTACATCTGTGTCTTTGGGGTTAATACCCAGTAGTGCAATTGCTGGGTCATAGGGTAGCTGTATTTTTCACTTTTTGAGGAACCTCCACACTGTTTTGCAAAGTGGCTGTACCAACTCGTATTCCCACCAACAGTGTAAGAGGGTTCCCCTTTCTCCACATCCTCTCCAACATTTGTTGTTTCTTGCCTTGTCAATTCTTGCCATTCTAACTGGTGTAAGGTGCTATCTCAATGTGGTATTGACTTGAATTTCCCTGATGGCTAATGATGTTGAACATTTTTTCATGTGTCTGTTAGCCATTCCTATGTCTTCTTTGGATATATTTCTATATAGAGTGTAGATATAGAGATACATATGGTATTTCTGTATACCAGTGACAAAGAGTTTCCAAATGAAATTTAAATAAATTATGAATACCATTTACATCAACGTGGATGCAACTAGAGGATATTATGCTGAATGAAATAAGTCAGTCAGAGAAAGACAATTATATGGTTTCACTCATATGTGGAATATAAGAAACAGTGCAGACGATCATAAAAGGGAGGGAAAATTGAAAGGAAAGAAATCAGAGAGGGAGACAAACCAAGAGATGCTTAACTATAGGAAACAAACTGAGGGATCCTGGAGGGGATGTGGGGTTGGGGGTCAGATAAATGGGTGATGGGCATTAAGGAGGGCACCCGATGTGATGAGCACTGGGTGTCATATGCAACTAATGATAGCTGAACTCTACATCTGAAACTAATGATGTACTATGTGTTTGCTAATTGAACTAAATTAAAAAAAATTTAAAAAGAACCTGGCTGGCCTCCCCTCCCCCGGCCCAACTGCTCTGCCCTGGTTGGCGGGCACCGTTGACCTCATGGGTGGAACTCTCCACAGGGTTCTGAGTGGTCAGTTGCGGCCACAGGACTCTGGCGCTCGGAGACAGAGCTGTGGAGCCCGACGCAGCCATGGAGGGCCCCCCCTCGGCCGCCGGATCCACTTGCCAGCTGGTGTTGGAGCACCTGTGGGAGGCGCTGCTGCTGATTTCTGGAAGCTGGGGACACAGCCCGAGTCTCCCCGTGTTGCCCTGGGCGGTGCTCGTATGGACTGTGCTGCTGGTTCTCCTCGTGAAGAGACGACTCACTCGAAGAAGCACGAAGGCGCTGGGCCACAGGGGCTCTGCCCGCCACGAAGTGTGTGGAGCCCGCCGTGAGGAGAGTGGCCCAAGCACACAAGCCGAGGCCGCCCTCAGGCCGCCCGCGGTGGTGGCCAGTCCTCCCTCGTTACAAGCCCTGTGCTTGTCAGCAATGAACGCAGACCTGAGCAGGCTGGTGCTTAGGGACACTGTCATCTCTCTGAGGAAGGCACTGAAGAGCCAGCCTCCCGACCTGCCCCAGGTCCCTGGGGAAAAACCCATCCTCAGAACATCGGAGAAGGATGGAGAACAGCTTCTGAGGAAAAGAACGGAGGATCGGAGTGAAAACCCTCCTTTTCCAGAAGGACCCGAACCGCTCAACCAAGACGTTTCGAGATGGAGGCAGAAAGGGCAGGAGAAGGAGGGGGAAGAAAGGCTGGAGCCGTCGAAGGCATGCATGGAGCCGGTCCCGAAAGATCAAGCCAGCCAGTCCCCGTCCAGGGCCGGACCCGGGCTGCAGGCCGTCCCCCCGCCTGACCTCCCTGCACAGCACGCCGGTGCCGGGAGCCGGGGAGTCCAGCCAAAGAGGGGAGCAGGAAATGGCGATCAGCCCGCCCATCGGGCAGCAGTGGATCTGAAGGGCGTCCCTGAGGATGCTGGCTGCCCTCGGTCCCCTCCAAGTCCCGAAGGGGAACAGCAACACAGAGCCAGACGACTGTGCGCAGAAAGGCGAGAGATGGCGGAGCTGACACGACAAATCCGCAGCCTGCAAACCCAGGAAGCCTCTTTGCAGAAGGAAACTTCACAGCTGGACAGGGAGATTCAGCCGCTGAAGCTGAAACTTCAGAACCCCCTGGATGAACAGGACCAATACATCCTGCAACTTCACCAAAAAGTGTTTCAAGCGGAAGCTCAGTGCTTGGAAATGAAGAAGAAACTGGCCAGCGCGCAAAGAGAAATGAACTTCACGTGCCAGAGACGCAACCTTTACAAGAAGATGGCCCAAGACCTGGACAAGGAGCTGGAGAGAAGCAGCTCCTACTATTGCAAGCTGGTCCTCTTCCATCACGAAAGAGTCACAAGGAGCTGGGTGGGAGCTGCGTCCAGAGAGAGGGAGTTCCAGGAGCTAAGGAAAGAGAATGATCGCTTGAGGCGGATGCTAGCCGGTGTGGAGTCCAGCTGCCGGCCTGTCCTGTGGGACCCTCTGGGTCCTGCTGCTCCGCCCACAGCCCACGCAGGCTGGGGAGTGTCGGGGGGTCCCCGGGGTCATCTGGCCCCCAGGGGGGAGGGAAGGCCCACCGTGAGGGCCCCGGGACCCGGAGTCGCCTGCAGGGGTGACCGGGCTCAGGGCAGCTGGGGCTCTGAGCCGCCACAGCCCGGCTCAGCATCTGCGCGGAGCTCCGTGAAGAACGTCTGATGGCTCTGTCTCTAGTGAAATGGCTACTCTTTCGGAACTGACGCCACAGTGACTCTCCGCAGGATAGCGGTGTAACCCCATCGCGGACTGTGTAACTAGAGCTTCGTCCACATGGTCATGAAGACATAGCTTCCCTGCCGGACGCTTTAGAACTGTCCGCTGTGGGTACGGTGTTCGGATTTAAATTCATGCCACTGGGACTGAAGACATCCTCTATCGTGGACATGCATAGAGACTTTCAAACAAGACCATTTCTGTGCTCTAGGACTAGGGTTACAGTTCCGCAGAAATAACTCAGTATTTATGTGAACAAAATGTGATTGCCTTAAAAAAAGAGAGAGAGAAAAACCTTAAACAAAACAACATCTCACTCAAACTGTATGAAATAGTTAGTGTAGTCCTACATTCAAATTTTAGTCCTAAAACTCATATTTTAGTCGTCAATTCAAATTTTAGTCCTAAATTCAAATTTTAGTCTTAAATTCAAATTTTGGTCCTGCATTCACATTTTAGTCCTAAGTTCATATTTTAGTTCTGAATTCATATTTTAGTCCTAAATTCATAGCATTAGTTTAGTCTTAAATTTATAGATAGGAAAACTTAGGAATTTGCAACCATTTCTTCCTTGTTCTGCCATTTTTTTCTTCTTAGCCTTTGTTGTTTTGTTTAAGATACTGTTTGTTGTTTAACATTTATGAATTGTATGCAGTCAAAATACAAAGTTTTCTCCTGATAACAAGCATACACTCCCATGCACGTGGGCATGTGCACACGCACACACCCCAGGATGCAGAATCTAGACTACTGTAGTTGTTTTATGAGTACCTGAAAATGTAAAAATAGAATTGACCATTTTAAAAATTGCTTAGAGATAAATAAATTACTGAAAGGAAAAAACGTGTGTGTGCAATGTGTAAAGAGAGGACAGGCTCCTTGATGTTCTGCACAGAGAGCAGAGTGTCCCGATGGACCAGGGAAGATCCCAGGCAGGAGCGCTTCTCCCACACGGTGCGGAGTTGGAGGCCGGGGGACAGTCCCCAGCTACAGCAGGGAAGAGGGCAGGACCAAGGAGGGGGCTCCCAGCCTCCAGCCACAGGGGGAGGCGGTCCCACCCCTGGGCCTGGAGGGAGGACAGGGAAGTGGCATCTGCTGAGCCCAGTGGGGGGCTGTCCCAGGAATGGGGCAAAGTGCCCCCCCTCTGCCATCCAGACCTCCATGGACTGCTGGGCAAGGAGGCAGCCCCCAGAGGGCCTGAGTGCAGGTAGGGGAGTCAGCCTCGGGCACAGGGCAGGCAGAAAAGGGTCCAGGAGCAATTTGGAGAAGGACGCGCACTCATGATTCTATTTGATCCAAAGTGTGCCTGTGTGTATTATTTGCTTTCATTCGCACCCACATATGTAGTGAGTATCTCTGCAGCTTCGAAGATGTCTTTAGCGCTGTCCTGCAGCATGGGGTGGGGCCCGAGGAGCCCCAGGGCTTCCGTCCTAGTGGGGGCAAGGCCAGGGAATCAAGAACAAGGGCACAAGGAATAGCAATCTCTGCTCTGCAGAGAATTCCAATAGGGTGATGACTACAGGGGTCAGGGGCCACAACCAGAGGGGACATTCAGGCTGAGATGAAGGTCACAGGAGGTAGTCTGGGAGAGCAGGGGGCAGAATGTTCCAGGCAGGGAGCACAGGAGTATAAAGGCCGAGGCAGGGCTGTGCTGCCGGGGCTGGGGAAACCGGGCACAGGTGACAGGGAAGGGGGCGGGCAGCAGGGCCCCTGCACAGAGCTCTCCCTCGTGCAGGGTAGAGACACCCGGGGCGGGTGTAGACCTGGAGACAGGGGCTGGTGGCTGGGCACGGGTGTGATGTGTGTTCTGCACAGATCTGCGTGGCTTTGGGGACAAGGGAACGAGGGGAGGGGGAGACGGGGCTGGATTCTGGGAGAGGGCTCACGGGGTCTGCATGGAGCACTGGGGGCTGGCACTGGGGTGGTCATCATGGAGATGGAGGGGGAGGACAGATCGGGGCTGTGTTGGGGCAGTTGGGGGGGTCAGAGGAGAGGCAGGAAGAAAGACTCCCACCTTCTGTAAGATCGCTGTGTGTTGTCTGGGCGTCCTCAAGGAACCCTTAGAAAAATCTCTGCGTGGGGCCCTGAGGAGAGTCAGCAAGGCATGGACCCATTGCACGCAGTGGGGAGCCCGCTTTCTGAGGAGTGCGGCGTGGAGTAGGCCTGTCCATTTGGGCTCCCGCCAGGTTTCCACCGTCCCTGACGGCCCTCGTGAGCAGGTGGTCTCACCTCCGAGCTGCTCCCACAACAGGGACCCCAAGGGCAGCTTCGGGAGGGGCTGGAGTGCAGGGGGAGGATTTCCAAGGGGACGCACGTCCTACCTGATGGAGCCGACGCTGCTACCAGCGGGAACCACGACAAATACGACGTGTCCTCCCACAGAGTCACGGGCAGCAGGAGAGAGAGGCTCAGGGGCTGGAAGTGCTCCTGAAGGGGGCATGTGCCCTCACTGCTGGGCCACTCCGGCTCTCTAACTGTCCCTGCTGCAGGCTGGGGTGGGGTGGCAGGGCAGGGGGCCTCTCCGGACGAGGAGGCCTCTGAGCTGAATACTGATAGATGAGCAGGAGTCCCCGATGGTGCTTTCACAGTTTAAAGAGCAGAGGAGTCCTTGGAGACCTTGTCACAGAACGATTCCGACTCCTCAGGTTGTGGAGCTGAAACTCAGCACGGCCTCCACGTGAGCTCTATGTTGGGACCAGACACGGAGTAGCAAGGGTCCTTAGATGACGATCGGAGAGAAGCGGGGGCAGTTGGTTGATACAGGGGATTTTCTGGCAGAAGGCACAGCACAGGCCAAACACAGGGCCGAAAACAGTCTAGTCTCAGTGAGCAAGGCGAGTTTGTGCAGTTAGCTTTCTGGAGTCCAGTGCCGATGGGCTCATAAGGGAATTCTACCAAACATTTAAAGACGAACTAACACCTATTTTTCTGAAGTGGTTTCAAAAAATAGAAATGGAAGGAAAACTTCCAAACTCATTCTATAAGGCCAGCATTACCTTGATCCCCAAATCAGACAAAGACCCCAATGAAAAGAATTTCAGACCAATATGCCTGATGAAAATGGATGCAAGACTGTTGAATCACAGATCTGTACCTCCGAAACAAATCATGTAATATATCTTAAGAAAGAAAAAAGAAGAAGAAGGAGATAGCAGGAGGGGAAGAATGAAGGGGGGCAAATGGGAGGGGGAGACGAACCATGAGAGACGATGGACTCTGAAAAATAAACTGAGGGTTCTAGAGGGGACGGGGGTGGGAGGATGGGTTAGCCTGGTGATGGGTATTGAGGAGGGCACGTTCTGCATGGAGCACTGGGTGTTATGCACAAACAACGAATCATGGAACACTGTATCTAAAACTAATGATGTAATGTATGGGGATTAACATAACAATAAAAAATTTTTTAGAATTAAAAAAATAAAAAAATAATTCCTAAAAAAATAATAAAGTGCTCAATATGATTTTTTAAAACATCAGTTGCATTTCTATACACTAACAATGAGACAGAAGAAAGAGAAATTAAGGAATTGATCCCATTTACAGTTGCACCAAAACCCATAAGACACCTAGGAATAAACCTAACCAAAGAGGAAAAGGATCTCTACTCGAAAAACTAAAGAACACTTATGAAAGAAATTGAGGAAGACACAAAGAAATGGAAAAATATGACATGTTCACGGATTTGAAGAAGAAATATTAGTTAAAATGTCTTATGCTACCCAGAGCAAGCTACACATTCAATGCAATCTCTATCAAAACGCCATTGACATTTTTCACAGAGCTGGAGCAAATAATCCCAAAATTTGTATGGACCAGAAAAGATCCAGAATAGCCAGAGGAATGTTGAAAAAGAAAACCAAAGCTGGTGGCATCACGGTTCTGGACTTCAAGCTCTCTGACAAAGCTGCAATCATCAAGACAGCATGGCACTGACACAAAAACAGCCAGACATCAATGGAACAGTATAGAGAACCCAGAAAGGGACCCTCAACTCTATTGTCAACTAATTTTCGACAAAGCAGGAAGGAAAATCCAAAAGAAAAAAAGTCTCTTCAACAAATGACGTTGGGATAATTGGACAGCCACACGGAGAAGAATGACACTGGACCATTTCCTTACACCATACACAAAGATAAACTCAAAATGGACGAGAGACCTAAATGGGAGACAGGAATCCATCAAAATCTTAGAGGAGAACACAGCAACAATCTCTTAGACCTCGGCTGCAGCAACTCTTGCTAGACACATCTCCAAAGGCAGGGAAACAAAAGCAAAAGTGAACTATTGGGACTTCATCAAGATAAAAAGCTTTTGCCCGGCAAAGGAAACAGTCAGCAAAACCAAAAGGCAACCTATGGGATGGAAGGAGATATTTGCAAATAACTTATCAGATAAAGGGCTAATAACCAAAATCTATAAAGAACTTATCAAACTCAGCACCCAAAAAACCAAATAATCCAGTGAAGAAATCTGCAGAAGACATGAAGAGACATTTCTCGAAAGAAGACCTACAAATGGCCAACAGACACATGAACAAATGCTCCACATCACTCAGAATCAGGGAAATCCAAATCAAAACCTCAATGAGATACCACCTCACACCAGTCAGAATGGCTAAAATTAACAAGTCAGGAAATGGCAGATGTTGGCAAGGATGCAGAGAAAGGGGAACCCTCCTACACTGTTGGTGGGAAGGCAAGCTGGTGCAGCCAATCTGGAAAACAGTAGGGAGGTTCCTTAAAAAGTTAAAAATAGGGCTACCCTCTGACTCAGCAATTGCATTACTAGGTATTTACCCCAAAGATACAAAGATAGTGATCCGAAGGGGCACATACACCCCAATACATATTGCAGCAATGCCCACAATAGCCAAACTGTAGAAAGAGCCCGAATGCCCCACGACAGATGAATGGATAAAGAAGATGTGGTATATGTACACCATGGAATATTACTCAGCCATCAAAAAGGATGATTGCTTACCATTTACATCACCGGGGATGGAACTGGAGGGTATTATGCTAAGCGAAATAAGTCAATGAGAGAAAGACAATTGTCGTATGGTTTCACTCACATGTGGAATGTAAGAAACAGCACAGAGGACCATAGGGGAAGGGAGAGAAAACTGAATGGGAAGTCACAGAGAAGAAGAAAAACCATCACAGACTCTTAACTATAGGAAATAAACTGAGGGTTGCTGGAGGTGGATGGAGTGATGGGGTAAGTGGGGGATGGGCATTAAGTAGGGCATGTGATGTTATGAGCACTGGGTGTTAGATGAAACTGATGAATTATTGAGCCCTACATCTGAAACTAATGTTGTACTCTATGTTGGCTAATTAAATTTAAATTAAAAAAGGAAAAAACAAAGGAAAATAATTTAAATAAATCAATTATCAATGAAAATATCAAGTATTCAGAAATCTGCCCAAAAATATGCAAAACCTCTATAGGATAGACCAATGGAAAACACTAAAAAGTTCAGAAAGACAACACACCATACATGGCTATTAATTCACATCAGAAGAGGCAGAAAGACGAAGGGTATGGAATTTAAAATACACTCACCTTTCCATGTAAAAACAAATGCAACTGGTCCCTGCCACAAAAACCCCATCGAGGTTTCCAAATTATCCAGATGTTACCTTCCCGATCTCTGGCCATTCTTGGTTTTGTTTGTTTGCTTGCTTCTTTGGTTGGTTGATCTTCTAGTTATAAAAACAGTTTCGGTTGTCAAGAAGACAGAAGATAAAGAACAAGCTAACTGAATATCTGCCTTCTTGGTTGGTGTGCCTTGGAAAGTGAATGTGTGACGGACGAGAGCTGAAGTCACTGACAATGCCTCATCCATTCCGCCCTCAGCGAGCCCCATCATGATGGAGTTCAAGCCATCTCGGGATGTCCTCTTATCCTTGAATTGAAATAGTTCTGGAGGCTGCAAGTCGAGATCAAAGTGTGGTGTCGTCAGGGTTGGTTCCTCCTGAGGGCCGTGAGGGAGAATGTGTTCCACTGTCTCTCCCAGCTTCTGGGGGTTTGGTGGCAATCTTTGGCATCTATTGGCTTGTAGAAGCATCACCCCAGTCTCTGCCTGTATCCTCACATGGCGCTCTCCCTATCTGTGCTTCAAATCATTCTTGTTTCCGAAAGATACCTAATGATCTAGAGAAATTTTATTATATATAATATATGTATATAATAGACATGACATATTACATTAAATTGAAAAATAGGCATACAAAACAGTTGTATGATCCCAATTTTATAAAAATAACAATGTATGCATTTTTAAAAGATTAAAATGCAACAAAAACAGTGCTCCTACATGATTCTTTTACGTTTCTGTTTTCTAAATTTTTCACTGAGAGCAAATACTACTTTTACAGTATGACACGTAAACAAATGTACTAAATGAATAAAGTGTGGATAGAAATCCTTTAAGTAAGAGGCTCTGGTACGTGTGAGAGATACAAAGAGATTTCCACTTCATAACAACAGCCACACAAGGAGCACTTGTTATGCACCATGTGATGCTCTAAGAGCTCTCTTTGTGTAACTCACAAAAGCCATGTGAGGCCAATACTATTTTATGCCCATTTCACAGATGAGGAAAGAGCTGGATAGTCAGCAGATCCAGGCTGGTTCAAGGATCAAGGTAACATCATCTGTCTACTTGCTCACTTGTCTGTTGGAATTTGGTTTTTCAAACACAGGTTGCTGCCAGCACAACGACATTCATTTTGTTTGGTAATGGGGCAGAGGAAGAAACTAGTGGGTCAGTATCGTTATGTGTTAGTTTCCATGGGATCCAATAAGTCCTTGGTTTGCATTTTTCACTTTTAACCTTAGAAAGCATTTTGTTTACTCCTGCCCTGCTACTGTTTCACCCTAAAAATCACAGTGGGCACAATCAAGCAGGAGTTTCAACTCCACTCCACTCTATGGCCTCCCCAGCCCTTCCGGTGAAAGGAATCAGCAGGGCGGGAGAACGAACTGGCTCAGGTCCCGGCACGGGTGGTCCCATCCCACCGTGGTCCAGCCGGGAGACCTTCTGTATTTGCTCCATCTACAAAGTGAGCTATCTGTGTAGATCTCCACCAGCTCCTTTCGGAAAGCCACAGCTGGTGGGTGGTAGAGCTGAGCTCAACCTCTAGGTCTCAACTTTAAATCAGACTAATATTTAAGGTTCTTCTTCCTTCTGTGAAGGACAAGGTCACAGTATTTCTCCTCATGTTGTCTTATAACAAGCTCTGTTCACCAGTTAGGATTTCTAAATCAGCTGTCGTTCTGTTCACTCCTTGATGTGTCACATAAAGAGCCAACTGATGGCTTGGTGTCTGTGTGCATCTGCACCATTTGGAGGAATCATGGGTTTTGGAACACTCTGCGGATACCCAATGCAGCCACCTCTCCTCCCAGATTTCTTGATCATCTTTATTTTTTATTTTATTTTATTTTATTTTAATGTTATGTTAGTCACCATACTTCATTAGTTTTTGATGTAGTGTTCCACGATTCATTGTTTTCATATAACACCCCGTGCTCCATGCGGTACGTGTCCTCCTTCATACCCATCACCAGGCTAACCCATCCCCCCACCCCCCTCCCCTCTAAAACCCTCAGCTTGTTTCGCAGAGTCCGCGGTCTCTCACGGTTCAACTCCCCCTCCGATCTCCCCCGCTTCATTTTTCCATTCCTTCTCCTAATGTCCTCCATGCTATTCCTTATGTTCCACAAATAAGTGAAGCCATGTGATAATTGACTTTCTCTGCTTGACTTATTTCACTCAGCATATTCTCCTCCAGTCCCATCCATGTTGATGCAAATGGTGGGTATTCATCCTTTCTGATGGCTGAGTAATATTCCATTGTATATATGGACCACATCTTCTCTAGCCATTCATCTGTTGAAAGGCATCTCAGCTCTTTCCACAGTTTGGCTATTGTGGACATTGCTGCTATGGACATTGGGGTGCATATGGCCCTTCTTTTCACTACATCTGTGTCTTTGGGGTTAATACCCAGTAGTGCAATTGCTGGGTCATAGGGTAGCTGTATTTTTCACTTTTTGAGGAACCTCCACACTGTTTTGCAAAGTGGCTGTACCAACTCGTATTCCCACCAACAGTGTAAGAGGGTTCCCCTTTCTCCACATCCTCTCCAACATTTGTTGTTTCTTGCCTTGTCAATTCTTGCCATTCTAACTGGTGTAAGGTGCTATCTCAATGTGGTATTGACTTGAATTTCCCTGATGGCTAATGATGTTGAACATTTTTTCATGTGTCTGTTAGCCATTCCTATGTCTTCTTTGGATATATTTCTATATAGAGTGTAGATATAGAGATACATATGGTATTTCTGTATACCAGTGACAAAGAGTTTCCAAATGAAATTTAAATAAATTATGAATACCATTTACATCAACGTGGATGCAACTAGAGGATATTATGCTGAATGAAATAAGTCAGTCAGAGAAAGACAATTATATGGTTTCACTCATATGTGGAATATAAGAAACAGTGCAGACGATCATAAAAGGGAGGGAAAATTGAAAGGAAAGAAATCAGAGAGGGAGACAAACCAAGAGATGCTTAACTATAGGAAACAAACTGAGGGATCCTGGAGGGGATGTGGGGTTGGGGGTCAGATAAATGGGTGATGGGCATTAAGGAGGGCACCCGATGTGATGAGCACTGGGTGTCATATGCAACTAATGATAGCTGAACTCTACATCTGAAACTAATGATGTACTATGTGTTTGCTAATTGAACTAAATTAAAAAAAATTTAAAAAGAACCTGGCTGGCCTCCCCTCCCCCGGCCCAACTGCTCTGCCCTGGTTGGCGGGCACCGTTGACCTCATGGGTGGAACTCTCCACAGGGTTCTGAGTGGTCAGTTGCGGCCACAGGACTCTGGCGCTCGGAGACAGAGCTGTGGAGCCCGACGCAGCCATGGAGGGCCCCCCCTCGGCCGCCGGATCCACTTGCCAGCTGGTGTTGGAGCACCTGTGGGAGGCGCTGCTGCTGATTTCTGGAAGCTGGGGACACAGCCCGAGTCTCCCCGTGTTGCCCTGGGCGGTGCTCGTATGGACTGTGCTGCTGGTTCTCCTCGTGAAGAGACGACTCACTCGAAGAAGCACGAAGGCGCTGGGCCACAGGGGCTCTGCCCGCCACGAAGTGTGTGGAGCCCGCCGTGAGGAGAGTGGCCCAAGCACACAAGCCGAGGCCGCCCTCAGGCCGCCCGCGGTGGTGGCCAGTCCTCCCTCGTTACAAGCCCTGTGCTTGTCAGCAATGAACGCAGACCTGAGCAGGCTGGTGCTTAGGGACACTGTCATCTCTCTGAGGAAGGCACTGAAGAGCCAGCCTCCCGACCTGCCCCAGGTCCCTGGGGAAAAACCCATCCTCAGAACATCGGAGAAGGATGGAGAACAGCTTCTGAGGAAAAGAACGGAGGATCGGAGTGAAAACCCTCCTTTTCCAGAAGGACCCGAACCGCTCAACCAAGACGTTTCGAGATGGAGGCAGAAAGGGCAGGAGAAGGAGGGGGAAGAAAGGCTGGAGCCGTCGAAGGCATGCATGGAGCCGGTCCCGAAAGATCAAGCCAGCCAGTCCCCGTCCAGGGCCGGACCCGGGCTGCAGGCCGTCCCCCCGCCTGACCTCCCTGCACAGCACGCCGGTGCCGGGAGCCGGGGAGTCCAGCCAAAGAGGGGAGCAGGAAATGGCGATCAGCCCGCCCATCGGGCAGCAGTGGATCTGAAGGGCGTCCCTGAGGATGCTGGCTGCCCTCGGTCCCCTCCAAGTCCCGAAGGGGAACAGCAACACAGAGCCAGACGACTGTGCGCAGAAAGGCGAGAGATGGCGGAGCTGACACGACAAATCCGCAGCCTGCAAACCCAGGAAGCCTCTTTGCAGAAGGAAACTTCACAGCTGGACAGGGAGATTCAGCCGCTGAAGCTGAAACTTCAGAACCCCCTGGATGAACAGGACCAATACATCCTGCAACTTCACCAAAAAGTGTTTCAAGCGGAAGCTCAGTGCTTGGAAATGAAGAAGAAACTGGCCAGCGCGCAAAGAGAAATGAACTTCACGTGCCAGAGACGCAACCTTTACAAGAAGATGGCCCAAGACCTGGGCAAGGAGCTGGAGAGAAGCAGCTCCTACTATTGCAAGCTGGTCCTCTTCCATCACGAAAGAGTCACAAGGAGCTGGGTGGGAGCTGCGTCCAGAGAGAGGGAGTTCCAGGAGCTAAGGAAAGAGAATGATCGCTTGAGGCGGATGCTAGCCGGTGTGGAGTCCAGCTGCCGGCCTGTCCTGTGGGACCCTCTGGGTCCTGCTGCTCCGCCCACAGCCCACGCAGGCTGGGGAGTGTCGGGGGGTCCCCGGGGTCATCTGGCCCCCAGGGGGGAGGGAAGGCCCACCGTGAGGGCCCCGGGACCCGGAGTCGCCTGCAGGGGTGACCGGGCTCAGGGCAGCTGGGGCTCTGAGCCGCCACAGCCCGGCTCAGCATCTGCGCGGAGCTCCGTGAAGAACGTCTGATGGCTCTGTCTCTAGTGAAATGGCTACTCTTTCGGAACTGACGCCACAGTGACTCTCCGCAGGATAGCGGTGTAACCCCATCGCGGACTGTGTAACTAGAGCTTCGTCCACATGGTCATGAAGACATAGCTTCCCTGCCGGACGCTTTAGAACTGTCCGCTGTGGGTACGGTGTTCGGATTTAAATTCATGCCACTGGGACTGAAGACATCCTCTATCGTGGACATGCATAGAGACTTTCAAACAAGACCATTTCTGTGCTCTAGGACTAGGGTTACAGTTCCGCAGAAATAACTCAGTATTTATGTGAACAAAATGTGATTGCCTTAAAAAAAGAGAGAGAGAAAAACCTTAAACAAAACAACATCTCACTCAAACTGTATGAAATAGTTAGTGTAGTCCTACATTCAAATTTTAGTCCTAAAACTCATATTTTAGTCGTCAATTCAAATTTTAGTCCTAAATTCAAATTTTAGTCTTAAATTCAAATTTTGGTCCTGCATTCACATTTTAGTCCTAAGTTCATATTTTAGTTCTGAATTCATATTTTAGTCCTAAATTCATAGCATTAGTTTAGTCTTAAATTTATAGATAGGAAAACTTAGGAATTTGCAACCATTTCTTCCTTGTTCTGCCATTTTTTTCTTCTTAGCCTTTGTTGTTTTGTTTAAGATACTGTTTGTTGTTTAACATTTATGAATTGTATGCAGTCAAAATACAAAGTTTTCTCCTGATAACAAGCATACACTCCCATGCACGTGGGCATGTGCACACGCACACACCCCAGGATGCAGAATCTAGACTACTGTAGTTGTTTTATGAGTACCTGAAAATGTAAAAATAGAATTGACCATTTTAAAAATTGCTTAGAGATAAATAAATTACTGAAAGGAAAAAACGTGTGTGTGCAATGTGTAAAGAGAGGACAGGCTCCTTGATGTTCTGCACAGAGAGCAGAGTGTCCCGATGGACCAGGGAAGATCCCAGGCAGGAGCGCTTCTCCCACACGGTGCGGAGTTGGAGGCCGGGGGACAGTCCCCAGCTACAGCAGGGAAGAGGGCAGGACCAAGGAGGGGGCTCCCAGCCTCCAGCCACAGGGGGAGGCGGTCCCACCCCTGGGCCTGGAGGGAGGACAGGGAAGTGGCATCTGCTGAGCCCAGTGGGGGGCTGTCCCAGGAATGGGGCAAAGTGCCCCCCCTCTGCCATCCAGACCTCCATGGACTGCTGGGCAAGGAGGCAGCCCCCAGAGGGCCTGAGTGCAGGTAGGGGAGTCAGCCTCGGGCACAGGGCAGGCAGAAAAGGGTCCAGGAGCAATTTGGAGAAGGACGCGCACTCATGATTCTATTTGATCCAAAGTGTGCCTGTGTGTATTATTTGCTTTCATTCGCACCCACATATGTAGTGAGTATCTCTGCAGCTTCGAAGATGTCTTTAGCGCTGTCCTGCAGCATGGGGTGGGGCCCGAGGAGCCCCAGGGCTTCCGTCCTAGTGGGGGCAAGGCCAGGGAATCAAGAACAAGGGCACAAGGAATAGCAATCTCTGCTCTGCAGAGAATTCCAATAGGGTGATGACTACAGGGGTCAGGGGCCACAACCAGAGGGGACATTCAGGCTGAGATGAAGGTCACAGGAGGTAGTCTGGGAGAGCAGGGGGCAGAATGTTCCAGGCAGGGAGCACAGGAGTATAAAGGCCGAGGCAGGGCTGTGCTGCCGGGGCTGGGGAAACCGGGCACAGGTGACAGGGAAGGGGGCGGGCAGCAGGGCCCCTGCACAGAGCTCTCCCTCGTGCAGGGTAGAGACACCCGGGGCGGGTGTAGACCTGGAGACAGGGGCTGGTGGCTGGGCACGGGTGTGATGTGTGTTCTGCACAGATCTGCGTGGCTTTGGGGACAAGGGAACGAGGGGAGGGGGAGACGGGGCTGGATTCTGGGAGAGGGCTCACGGGGTCTGCATGGAGCACTGGGGGCTGGCACTGGGGTGGTCATCATGGAGATGGAGGGGGAGGACAGATCGGGGCTGTGTTGGGGCAGTTGGGGGGGTCAGAGGAGAGGCAGGAAGAAAGACTCCCACCTTCTGTAAGATCGCTGTGTGTTGTCTGGGCGTCCTCAAGGAACCCTTAGAAAAATCTCTGCGTGGGGCCCTGAGGAGAGTCAGCAAGGCATGGACCCATTGCACGCAGTGGGGAGCCCGCTTTCTGAGGAGTGCGGCGTGGAGTAGGCCTGTCCATTTGGGCTCCCGCCAGGTTTCCACCGTCCCTGACGGCCCTCGTGAGCAGGTGGTCTCACCTCCGAGCTGCTCCCACAACAGGGACCCCAAGGGCAGCTTCGGGAGGGGCTGGAGTGCAGGGGGAGGATTTCCAAGGGGACGCACGTCCTACCTGATGGAGCCGACGCTGCTACCAGCGGGAACCACGACAAATACGACGTGTCCTCCCACAGAGTCACAGGCAGCAGGAGAGAGAGGCTCAGGGGCTGGAAGTGCTCCTGAAGGGGGCATGTGCCCTCACTGCTGGGCCACTCCGGCTCTCTAACTGTCCCTGCTGCAGGCTGGGGTGGGGTGGCAGGGCAGGGGGCCTCTCCGGACGAGGAGGCCTCTGAGCTGAATACTGATAGATGAGCAGGAGTCCCCGATGGTGCTTTCACAGTTTAAAGAGCAGAGGAGTCCTTGGAGACCTTGTCACAGAACGATTCCGACTCCTCAGGTTGTGGAGCTGAAACTCAGCACGGCCTCCACGTGAGCTCTATGTTGGGACCAGACACGGAGTAGCAAGGGTCCTTAGATGACGATCGGAGAGAAGCGGGGGCAGTTGGTTGATACAGGGGATTTTCTGGCAGAAGGCACAGCACAGGCCAGACACAGGGCCGAAAACAGTCTAGTCTCAGTGAGCAAGGCGAGTTTGTGCAGTTAGCTTTCTGGAGTCCAGTGCCGATGGGCTCATAAGGGAATTCTACCAAACATTTAAAGACGAACTAACACCTATTTTTCTGAAGTGGTTTCAAAAAATAGAAATGGAAGGAAAACTTCCAAACTCATTCTATAAGGCCAGCATTACCTTGATCCCCAAATCAGACAAAGACCCCAATGAAAAGAATTTCAGACCAATATGCCTGATGAAAATGGATGCAAGACTGTTGAATCACAGATCTGTACCTCCGAAACAAATCATGTAATATATCTTAAGAAAGAAAAAAGAAGAAGAAGGAGATAGCAGGAGGGGAAGAATGAAGGGGGGCAAATGGGAGGGGGAGACGAACCATGAGAGACGATGGACTCTGAAAAATAAACTGAGGGTTCTAGAGGGGACGGGGGTGGGAGGATGGGTTAGCCTGGTGATGGGTATTGAGGAGGGCACGTTCTGCATGGAGCACTGGGTGTTATGCACAAACAACGAATCATGGAACACTGTATCTAAAACTAATGATGTAATGTATGGGGATTAACATAACAATAAAAAATTTTTTAGAATTAAAAAAATAAAAAAATAATTCCTAAAAAAATAATAAAGTGCTCAATATGATTTTTTAAAACATCAGTTGCATTTCTATACACTAACAATGAGACAGAAGAAAGAGAAATTAAGGAATTGATCCCATTTACAGTTGCACCAAAACCCATAAGACACCTAGGAATAAACCTAACCAAAGAGGAAAAGGATCTCTACTCGAAAAACTAAAGAACACTTATGAAAGAAATTGAGGAAGACACAAAGAAATGGAAAAATATGACATGTTCACGGATTTGAAGAAGAAATATTAGTTAAAATGTCTTATGCTACCCAGAGCAAGCTACACATTCAATGCAATCTCTATCAAAACGCCATTGACATTTTTCACAGAGCTGGAGCAAATAATCCCAAAATTTGTATGGACCAGAAAAGATCCAGAATAGCCAGAGGAATGTTGAAAAAGAAAACCAAAGCTGGTGGCATCACGGTTCTGGACTTCAAGCTCTCTGACAAAGCTGCAATCATCAAGACAGCATGGCACTGACACAAAAACAGACAGACATCAATGGAACAGTATAGAGAACCCAGAAAGGGACCCTCAACTCTATTGTCAACTAATTTTCGACAAAGCAGGAAGGAAAATCCAAAAGAAAAAAAGTCTCTTCAACAAATGACGTTGGGATAATTGGACAGCCACACGGAGAAGAATGACACTGGACCATTTCCTTACACCATACACAAAGATAAACTCAAAATGGACGAGAGACCTAAATGGGAGACAGGAATCCATCAAAATCTTAGAGGAGAATACAGCAACAATCTCTTAGACCTCGGCTGCAGCAACTCTTGCTAGACACATCTCCAAAGGCAGGGAAACAAAAGCAAAAGTGAACTATTGGGACTTCATCAGGATAAAAAGCTTTTGCCCGGCAAAGGAAACAGTCAGCAAAACCAAAAGGCAACCTATGGGATGGAAGGAGATATTTGCAAATAACTTATCAGATAAAGGGCTCATAACCAAAATCTATAAAGAACTTATCAAACTCAGCACCCAAAAAACCAAATAATCCAGTGAAGAAATCTGCAGAAGACATGAAGAGACATTTCTCGAAAGAAGACCTACAAATGGCCAACAGACACATGAACAAATGCTCCACATCACTCAGAATCAGGGAAATCCAAATCAAAACCTCAATGAGATACCACCTCACACCAGTCAGAATGGCTAAAATTAACAAGTCAGGAAATGGCAGATGTTGGCAAGGATGCAGAGAAAGGGGAACCCTCCTACACTGTTGGTGGGAAGGCAAGCTGGTGCAGTCAATCTGGAAAACAGTAGGGAGGTTCCTTAAAAAGTTAAAAATAGGGCTACCCTCTGACTCAGCAATTGCATTACTAGGTATTTACCCCAAAGATACAAAGATAGTGATCCGAAGGGGCACATACACCCCAATACATATTGCAGCAATGCCCACAATAGCCAAACTGTAGAAAGAGCCCGAATGCCCCACGACAGATGAATGGATAAAGAAGATGTGGTATATGTACACCATGGAATATTACTCAGCCATCAAAAAGGATGATTGCTTACCATTTACATCACCGGGGATGGAACTGGAGGGTATTATGCTAAGCGAAATAAGTCAATGAGAGAAAGACAATTGTCGTATGGTTTCACTCACATGTGGAATGTAAGAAACAGCACAGAGGACCATAGGGGAAGGGAGAGAAAACTGAATGGGAAGTCACAGAGAAGAAGAAAAACCATCACAGACTCTTAACTATAGGAAATAAACTGAGGGTTGCTGGAGGTGGATGGAGTGATGGGGTAAGTGGGGGATGGGCATTAAGTAGGGCATGTGATGTTATGAGCACTGGGTGTTAGATGAAACTGATGAATTATTGAGCCCTACATCTGAAACTAATGTTGTACTCTATGTTGGCTAATTAAATTTAAATTAAAAAAGGAAAAAACAAAGGAAAATAATTTAAATAAATCAATTATCAATGAAAATATCAAGTATTCAGAAATCTGCCCAAAAATATGCAAAACCTCTATAGGATAGACCAATGGAAAACACTAAAAAGTTCAGAAAGACAACACACCATACATGGCTATTAATTCACATCAGAAGAGGCAGAAAGACGGAGGGTATGGAATTTAAAATACACTCACCTTTCCATGTAAAAACAAATGCAACTGGTCCCTGCCACAAAAACCCCATCGAGGTTTCCAAATTATCCAGATGTTACCTTCCCGATCTCTGGCCATTCTTGGTTTTGTTTGTTTGCTTGCTTCTTTGGTTGGTTGATCTTCTAGTTATAAAAACAGTTTCGGTTGTCAAGAAGACAGAAGATAAAGAACAAGCTAACTGAATATCTGCCTTCTTGGTTGGTGTGCCTTGGAAAGTGAATGTGTGACGGACGAGAGCTGAAGTCACTGACAATGCCTCATCCATTCCGCCCTCAGCGAGCCCCATCATGATGGAGTTCAAGCCATCTCGGGATGTCCTCTTATCCTTGAATTGAAATAGTTCTGGAGGCTGCAAGTCGAGATCAAAGTGTGGTGTCGTCAGGGTTGGTTCCTCCTGAGGGCCGTGAGGGAGAATGTGTTCCACTGTCTCTCCCAGCTTCTGGGGGTTTGGTGGCAATCTTTGGCATCTATTGGCTTGTAGAAGCATCACCCCAGTCTCTGCCTGTATCCTCACATGGCGCTCTCCCTGTCTGTGCTTCAAATCATTCTTGTTTCCGAAAGATACCTAATGATCTAGAGAAATTTTATTATATATAATATATGTATATAATAGACATGACATATTACATTAAATTGAAAAATAGGCATACAAAACAGTTGTATGATCCCAATTTTATAAAAATAACAATGTATGCATTTTTAAAAGATTAAAATGCAACAAAAACAGTGCTCCTACATGATTCTTTTACGTTTCTGTTTTCTAAATTTTTCACTGAGAGCAAATACTACTTTTACAGTATGACACGTAAACAAATGTACTAAATGAATAAAGTGTGGATAGAAATCCTTTAAGTAAGAGGCTCTGGTACGTGTGAGAGATACAAAGAGATTTCCACTTCATAACAACAGCCACACAAGGAGCACTTGTTATGCACCATGTGATGCTCTAAGAGCTCTCTTTGTGTAACTCACAAAAGCCATGTGAGGCCAATACTATTTTATGCCCATTTCACAGATGAGGAAAGAGCTGGATAGTCAGCAGATCCAGGCTGGTTCAAGGATCAAGGTAACATCATCTGTCTACTTGCTCACTTGTCTGTTGGAATTTGGTTTTTCAAACACAGGTTGCTGCCAGCACAACGACATTCATTTTGTTTGGTAATGGGGCAGAGGAAGGAACTAGTGGGTCAGTATCGTTATGTGTTAGTTTCCATGGGATCCAATAAGTCCTTGGTTTGCATTTTTCACTTTTAACCTTAGAAAGCATTTTGTTTACTCCTGCCCTGCTACTGTTTCACCCTAAAAATCACAGTGGGCACAATCAAGCAGGAGTTTCAACTCCACTCCACTCTATGGCCTCCCCAGCCCTTCCGGTGAAAGGAATCAGCAGGGCGGGAGAACGAACTGGCTCAGGTCCCGGCACGGGTGGTCCCATCCCACCGTGGTCCAGCCGGGAGACCTTCTGTATTTGCTCCATCTACAAAGTGAGCTATCTGTGTAGATCTCCACCAGCTCCTTTCGGAAAGCCACAGCTGGTGGGTGGTAGAGCTGAGCTCAACCTCTAGGTCTCAACTTTAAATCAGACTAATATTTAAGGTTCTTCTTCCTTCTGTGAAGGACAAGGTCACAGTATTTCTCCTCATGTTGTCTTATAACAAGCTCTGTTCACCAGTTAGGATTTCTAAATCAGCTGTCGTTCTGTTCACTCCTTGATGTGTCACATAAAGAGCCAACTGATGGCTTGGTGTCTGTGTGCATCTGCACCATTTGGAGGAATCATGGGTTTTGGAACACTCTGCGGATACCCAATGCAGCCACCTCTCCTCCCAGATTTCTTGATCATCTTTATTTTTTATTTTATTTTATTTTATTTTAATGTTATGTTAGTCACCATACTTCATTAGTTTTTGATGTAGTGTTCCACGATTCATTGTTTTCATATAACACCCCGTGCTCCATGCGGTACGTGTCCTCCTTCATACCCATCACCAGGCTAACCCATCCCCCCACCCCCCTCCCCTCTAAAACCCTCAGCTTGTTTCGCAGAGTCCGCGGTCTCTCACGGTTCAACTCCCCCTCCGATCTCCCCCGCTTCATTTTTCCATTCCTTCTCCTAATGTCCTCCATGCTATTCCTTATGTTCCACAAATAAGTGAAGCCATGTGATAATTGACTTTCTCTGCTTGACTTATTTCACTCAGCATATTCTCCTCCAGTCCCATCCATGTTGATGCAAATGGTGGGTATTCATCCTTTCTGATGGCTGAGTAATATTCCATTGTATATATGGACCACATCTTCTCTAGCCATTCATCTGTTGAAAGGCATCTCAGCTCTTTCCACAGTTTGGCTATTGTGGACATTGCTGCTATGAACATTGGGGTGCATATGGCCCTTCTTTTCACTACATCTGTGTCTTTGGGGTTAATACCCAGTAGTGCAATTGCTGGGTCATAGGGTAGCTGTATTTTTCACTTTTTGAGGAACCTCCACACTGTTTTGCAAAGTGGCTGTACCAACTCGTATTCCCACCAACAGTGTAAGAGGGTTCCCCTTTCTCCACATCCTCTCCAACATTTGTTGTTTCTTGCCTTGTCAATTCTTGCCATTCTAACTGGTGTAAGGTGCTATCTCAATGTGGTATTGACTTGAATTTCCCTGATGGCTAATGATGTTGAACATTTTTTCATGTGTCTGTTAGCCATTCCTATGTCTTCTTTGGATATATTTCTATATAGAGTGTAGATATAGAGATACATATGGTATTTCTGTATACCAGTGACAAAGAGTTTCCAAATGAAATTTAAATAAATTATGAATACCATTTACATCAACGTGGATGCAACTAGAGGATATTATGCTGAATGAAATAAGTCAGTCAGAGAAAGACAATTATATGGTTTCACTCATATGTGGAATATAAGAAACAGTGCAGACGATCATAAAAGGGAGGGAAAATTGAAAGGAAAGAAATCAGAGAGGGAGACAAACCAAGAGATGCTTAACTATAGGAAACAAACTGAGGGATCCTGGAGGGGATGTGGGGTTGGGGGTCAGATAAATGGGTGATGGGCATTAAGGAGGGCACCCGATGTGATGAGCACTGGGTGTCATATGCAACTAATGATAGCTGAACTCTACATCTGAAACTAATGATGTACTATGTGTTTGCTAATTGAACTAAATTAAAAAAAATTTAAAAAGAACCTGGCTGGCCTCCCCTCCCCCGGCCCAACTGCTCTGCCCTGGTTGGCGGGCACCGTTGACCTCATGGGTGGAACTCTCCACAGGGTTCTGAGTGGTCAGTTGCGGCCACAGGACTCTGGCGCTCGGAGACAGAGCTGTGGAGCCCGACGCAGCCATGGAGGGCCCCCCCTCGGCCGCCGGATCCACTTGCCAGCTGGTGTTGGAGCACCTGTGGGAGGCGCTGCTGCTGATTTCTGGAAGCTGGGGACACAGCCCGAGTCTCCCCGTGTTGCCCTGGGCGGTGCTCGTATGGACTGTGCTGCTGGTTCTCCTCGTGAAGAGACGACTCACTCGAAGAAGCGCGAAGGCGCTGGGCCACAGGGGCTCTGCCCGCCACGAAGTGTGTGGAGCCCGCCGTGAGGAGAGTGGCCCAAGCACACAAGCCGAGGCCGCCCTCAGGCCGCCCGCGGTGGTGGCCAGTCCTCCCTCGTTACAAGCCCTGTGCTTGTCAGCAATGAACGCAGACCTGAGCAGGCTGGTGCTTAGGGACACTGTCATCTCTCTGAGGAAGGCACTGAAGAGCCAGCCTCCCGACCTGCCCCAGGTCCCTGGGGAAAAACCCATCCTCAGAACATCGGAGAAGGATGGAGAACAGCTTCTGAG
Source organism: Halichoerus grypus (assembly GCF_964656455.1). Lineage (NCBI taxonomy): Eukaryota > Metazoa > Chordata > Mammalia > Carnivora > Phocidae > Halichoerus > Halichoerus grypus. Next base: position 7,752,831 of record NC_135712.1, read on the forward strand.
GAAAAGAACGGAGGATCGGAGTGAAAACCCTCCTTTTCCAGAAGGACCCGAACCGCTCAACCAAGACGTTTCGAGATGGAGGCAGAAAGGGCAGGAGAAGGAGGGGGAAGAAAGGCTGGAGCCGTCGAAGGCATGCATGGAGCCGGTCCCGAAAGATCAAGCCAGCCAGTCCCCGTCCAGGGCCGGACCCGGGCTGCAGGCCGTCCCCCCGCCTGACCTCCCTGCACAGCACGCCGGTGCCGGGAGCCGGGGAGTCCAGCCAAAGAGGGGAGCAGGAAATGGCGATCAGCCCGCCCATCGGGCAGCAGTGGATCTGAAGGGCGTCCCTGAGGATGCTGGCTGCCCTCGGTCCCCTCCAAGTCCCGAAGGGGAACAGCAACACAGAGCCAGACGACTGTGCGCAGAAAGGCGAGAGATGGCGGAGCTGACACGACAAATCCGCAGCCTGCAAACCCAGGAAGCCTCTTTGCAGAAGGAAACTTCACAGCTGGACAGGGAGATTCAGCCGCTGAAGCTGAAACTTCAGAACCCCCTGGATGAACAGGACCAATACATCCTGCAACTTCACCAAAAAGTGTTTCAAGCGGAAGCTCAGTGCTTGGAAATGAAGAAGAAACTGGCCAGCGCGCAAAGAGAAATGAACTTCACGTGCCAGAGACGCAACCTCTACAAGAAGATGGCCCAAGACCTGGGCAAGGAGCTGGAGAGAAGCAGCTCCTACTATCGCAAGCTGGTCCTCTTCCATCACGAAAGAGTCACAAGGAGCTGGGTGGGAGCTGCGTCCAGAGAGAGGGAGTTCCAGGAGCTAAGGAAAGAGAATGATCGCTTGAGGCGGATGCTAGCCGGTGTGGAGTCCAGCTGCCGGCCTGTCCTGTGGGACCCTCTGGGTCCTGCTGCTCCGCCCACAGCCCACGCAGGCTGGGGAGTGTCGGGGGGTCCCCGGGGTCATCTGGCCCCCAGGGGGGAGGGAAGGCCCACCGTGAGGGCCCCGGGACCCGGAGTCGCCTGCAGGGGTGACCGGGCTCAGGGCAGCTGGGGCTCTGAGCCGCCACAGCCCGGCTCAGCATCTGCGCGGAGCTCCGTGAAGAACGTCTGATGGCTCTCTCTCTAGTGAAACGGCTACTCTTTCGGAACTGACGCCACAGTGACTCTCCGCAGGATAGCGGTGTAACCCCATCGCGGACTGTGTAACTAGAGCTTCGTCCACATGGTCATGAAGACATAGCTTCCCTGCCGGACGCTTTAGAACTGTCTGCTGTGGGTACGGTGTTCGGATTGAAATTCATGCCACTGGGACTGAAGACATCCTCTATCGTGGACATGCATAGAGACTTTCAAACAAGACCATTTCTGTGCTCTAGGACTAGGGTTACAGTTCCGCAGAAATAACTCAGTATTTATGTGAACAAAATGTGATTGCCTTAAAAAAAGAGAGAGAGAAAAACCTTAAACAAAACAACATCTCACTCAAACTGTATGAAATAGTTAGTGTAGTCCTACATTCAAATTTTAGTCCTAAAACTCATATTTTAGTCGTCAATTCAAATTTTAGTCCTAAATTCAAATTTTAGTCTTAAATTCAAATTTTGGTCCTGCATTCACATTTTAGTCCTAAGTTCATATTTTAGTTCTGAATTCATATTTTAGTCCTAAATTCATAGCATTAGTTTAGTCTTAAATTTATAGATAGGAAAACTTAGGAATTTGCAACCATTTCTTCCTTGTTCTGCCATTTTTTTCTTCTTAGCCTTTGTTGTTTTGTTTAAGATACTGTTTGTTGTTTAACATTTATGAATTGTATGCAGTCAAAATACAAAGTTTTCTCCTGATAACAAGCATACACTCCCATGCACGTGGGCATGTGCACACGCACACACCCCAGGATGCAGAATCTAGACTACTGTAGTTGTTTTATGAGTACCTGAAAATGTAAAAATAGAATTGACCATTTTAAAAATTGCTTAGAGATAAATAAATTACTGAAAGGAAAAAACGTGTGTGTGCAATGTGTAAAGAGAGGACAGGCTCCTTGATGTTCTGCACAGAGAGCAGAGTGTCCCGATGGACCAGGGAAGATCCCAGGCAGGAGCGCTTCTCCCACACGGTGCGGAGTTGGAGGCCGGGGGACAGTCCCCAGCTACAGCAGGGAAGAGGGCAGGACCAAGGAGGGGGCTCCCAGCCTCCAGCCACAGGGGGAGGCGGTCCCACCCCTGGGCCTGGAGGGAGGACAGGGAAGTGGCATCTGCTGAGCCCAGTGGGGGGCTGTCCCAGGAATGGGGCAAAGTGCCCCCCCTCTGCCATCCAGACCTCCATGGACTGCTGGGCAAGGAGGCAGCCCCCAGAGGGCCTGAGTGCAGGTAGGGGAGTCAGCCTCGGGCACAGGGCAGGCAGAAAAGGGTCCAGGAGCAATTTGGAGAAGGACGCGCACTCATGATTCTATTTGATCCAAAGTGTGCCTGTGTGTATTATTTGCTTTCATTCGCACCCACATATGTAGTGAGTATCTCTGCAGCTTCGAAGATGTCTTTAGCGCTGTCCTGCAGCATGGGGTGGGGCCCGAGGAGCCCCAGGGCTTCCGTCCTAGTGGGGGCAAGGCCAGGGAATCAAGAACAAGGGCACAAGGAATAGCAATCTCTGCTCTGCAGAGAATTCCAATAGGGTGATGACTACAGGGGTCAGGGGCCACAACCAGAGGGGACATTCAGGCTGAGATGAAGGTCACAGGAGGTAGTCTGGGAGAGCAGGGGGCAGAATGTTCCAGGCAGGGAGCACAGGAGTATAAAGGCCGAGGCAGGGCTGTGCTGCCGGGGCTGGGGAAACCGGGCACAGGTGACAGGGAAGGGGGCGGGCAGCAGGGCCCCTGCACAGAGCTCTCCCTCGTGCAGGGTAGAGACACCCGGGGCGGGTGTAGACCTGGAGACAGGGGCTGGTGGCTGGGCACGGGTGTGATGTGTGTTCTGCACAGATCTGCGTGGCTTTGGGGACAAGGGAACGAGGGGAGGGGGAGACGGGGCTGGATTCTGGGAGAGGGCTCACGGGGTCTGCATGGAGCACTGGGGGCTGGCACTGGGGTGGTCATCATGGAGATGGAGGGGGAGGACAGATCGGGGCTGTGTTGGGGCAGTTGGGGGGGTCAGAGGAGAGGCAGGAAGAAAGACTCCCACCTTCTGTAAGATCGCTGTGTGTTGTCTGGGCGTCCTCAAGGAACCCTTAGAAAAATCTCTGCGTGGGGCCCTGAGGAGAGTCAGCAAGGCATGGACCCATTGCACGCAGTGGGGAGCCCGCTTTCTGAGGAGTGCGGCGTGGAGTAGGCCTGTCCATTTGGGCTCCCGCCAGGTTTCCACCGTCCCTGACGGCCCTCGTGAGCAGGTGGTCTCACCTCCGAGCTGCTCCCACAACAGGGACCCCAAGGGCAGCTTCGGGAGGGGCTGGAGTGCAGGGGGAGGATTTCCAAGGGGACGCACGTCCTACCTGATGGAGCCGACGCTGCTACCAGCGGGAACCACGACAAATACGACGTGTCCTCCCACAGAGTCACAGGCAGCAGGAGAGAGAGGCTCAGGGGCTGGAAGTGCTCCTGAAGGGGGCATGTGCCCTCACTGCTGGGCCACTCCGGCTCTCTAACTGTCCCTGCTGCAGGCTGGGGTGGGGTGGCAGGGCAGGGGGCCTCTCCGGACGAGGAGGCCTCTGAGCTGAATACTGATAGATGAGCAGGAGTCCCCGATGGTGCTTTCACAGTTTAAAGAGCAGAGGAGTCCTTGGAGACCTTGTCACAGAACGATTCCGACTCCTCAGGTTGTGGAGCTGAAACTCAGCACGGCCTCCACGTGAGCTCTATGTTGGGACCAGACACGGAGTAGCAAGGGTCCTTAGATGACGATCGGAGAGAAGCGGGGGCAGTTGGTTGATACAGGGGATTTTCTGGCAGAAGGCACAGCACAGGCCAAACACAGGGCCGAAAACAGTCTAGTCTCAGTGAGCAAGGCGAGTTTGTGCAGTTAGCTTTCTGGAGTCCAGTGCCGATGGGCTCATAAGGGAATTCTACCAAACATTTAAAGACGAACTAACACCTATTTTTCTGAAGTGGTTTCAAAAAATAGAAATGGAAGGAAAACTTCCAAACTCATTCTATAAGGCCAGCATTACCTTGATCCCCAAATCAGACAAAGACCCCAATGAAAAGAATTTCAGACCAATATGCCTGATGAAAATGGATGCAAGACTGTTGAATCACAGATCTGTACCTCCGAAACAAATCATGTAATATATCTTAAGAAAGAAAAAAGAAGAAGAAGGAGATAGCAGGAGGGGAAGAATGAAGGGGGGCAAATGGGAGGGGGAGACGAACCATGAGAGACGATGGACTCTGAAAAATAAACTGAGGGTTCTAGAGGGGACGGGGGTGGGAGGATGGGTTAGCCTGGTGATGGGTATTGAGGAGGGCACGTTCTGCATGGAGCACTGGGTGTTATGCACAAACAACGAATCATGGAACACTGTATCTAAAACTAATGATGTAATGTATGGGGATTAACATAACAATAAAAAATTTTTTAGAATTAAAAAATAAAAAAATAATTCCTAAAAAAATAATAAAGTGCTCAATATGATTTTTTAAAACATCAGTTGCATTTCTATACACTAACAATGAGACAGAAGAAAGAGAAATTAAGGAATTGATCCCATTTACAGTTGCACCAAAACCCATAAGACACCTAGGAATAAACCTAACCAAAGAGGAAAAGGATCTCTACTCGAAAAACTAAAGAACACTTATGAAAGAAATTGAGGAAGACACAAAGAAATGGAAAAATATGACATGTTCACGGATTTGAAGAAGAAATATTAGTTAAAATGTCTTATGCTACCCAGAGCAAGCTACACATTCAATGCAATCTCTATCAAAACGCCATTGACATTTTTCACAGAGCTGGAGCAAATAATCCCAAAATTTGTATGGACCAGAAAAGATCCAGAATAGCCAGAGGAATGTTGAAAAAGAAAACCAAAGCTGGTGGCATCACGGTTCTGGACTTCAAGCTCTCTGACAAAGCTGCAATCATCAAGACAGCATGGCACTGACACAAAAACAGCCAGACATCAATGGAACAGTATAGAGAACCCAGAAAGGGACCCTCAACTCTATTGTCAACTAATTTTCGACAAAGCAGGAAGGAAAATCCAAAAGAAAAAAAGTCTCTTCAACAAATGACGTTGGGATAATTGGACAGCCACACGGAGAAGAATGACACTGGACCATTTCCTTACACCATACACAAAGATAAACTCAAAATGGACGAGAGACCTAAATGGGAGACAGGAATCCATCAAAATCTTAGAGGAGAACACAGCAACAATCTCTTAGACCTCGGCTGCAGCAACTCTTGCTAGACACATCTCCAAAGGCAGGGAAACAAAAGCAAAAGTGAACTATTGGGACTTCATCAAGATAAAAAGCTTTTGCCCGGCAAAGGAAACAGTCAGCAAAACCAAAAGGCAACCTATGGGATGGAAGGAGATATTTGCAAATAACTTATCAGATAAAGGGCTAATAACCAAAATCTATAAAGAACTTATCAAACTCAGCACCCAAAAAACCAAATAATCCAGTGAAGAAATCTGCAGAAGACATGAAGAGACATTTCTCGAAAGAAGACCTACAAATGGCCAACAGACACATGAACAAATGCTCCACATCACTCAGAATCAGGGAAATCCAAATCAAAACCTCAATGAGATACCACCTCACACCAGTCAGAATGGCTAAAATTAACAAGTCAGGAAATGGCAGATGTTGGCAAGGATGCAGAGAAAGGGGAACCCTCCTACACTGTTGGTGGGAAGGCAAGCTGGTGCAGCCAATCTGGAAAACAGTAGGGAGGTTCCTTAAAAAGTTAAAAATAGGGCTACCCTCTGACTCAGCAATTGCATTACTAGGTATTTACCCCAAAGATACAAAGATAGTGATCCGAAGGGGCACATACACACCAATACATATTGCAGCAATGCCCACAATAGCCAAACTGTAGAAAGAGCCCAAATGCCCCACGACAGATGAATGGATAAAGAAGATGTGGTATATGTACACCATGGAATATTACTCAGCCATCAAAAAGGATGATTGCTTACCATTTACATCACCGGGGATGGAACTGGAGGGTATTATGCTAAGCGAAATAAGTCAATGAGAGAAAGACAATTGTCGTATGGTTTCACTCACATGTGGAATGTAAGAAACAGCACAGAGGACCATAGGGGAAGGGAGAGAAAACTGAATGGGAAGTCACAGAGAAGAAGAAAAACCATCACAGACTCTTAACTATAGGAAATAAACTGAGGGTTGCTGGAGGTGGATGGAGTGATGGGGTAAGTGGGGGATGGGCATTAAGTAGGGCATGTGATGTTATGAGCACTGGGTGTTAGATGAAACTGATGAATTATTGAGCCCTACATCTGAAACTAATGTTGTACTCTATGTTGGCTAATTAAATTTAAATTAAAAAAGGAAAAAACAAAGGAAAATAATTTAAATAAATCAATTATCAATGAAAATATCAAGTATTCAGAAATCTGCCCAAAAATATGCAAAACCTCTATAGGATAGACCAATGGAAAACACTAAAAAGTTCAGAAAGACAACACACCATACATGGCTATTAATTCACATCAGAAGAGGCAGAAAGACGGAGGGTATGGAATTTAAAATACACTCACCTTTCCATGTAAAAACAAATGCAACTGGTCCCTGCCACAAAAACCCCATCGAGGTTTCCAAATTATCCAGATGTTACCTTCCCGATCTCTGGCCATTCTTGGTTTTGTTTGTTTGCTTGCTTCTTTGGTTGGTTGATCTTCTAGTTATAAAAACAGTTTCGGTTGTCAAGAAGACAGAAGATAAAGAACAAGCTAACTGAATATCTGCCTTCTTGGTTGGTGTGCCTTGGAAAGTGAATGTGTGACGGACGAGAGCTGAAGTCACTGACAATGCCTCATCCATTCCGCCCTCAGCGAGCCCCATCATGATGGAGTTCAAGCCATCTCGGGATGTCCTCTTATCCTTGAATTGAAATAGTTCTGGAGGCTGCAAGTCGAGATCAAAGTGTGGTGTCGTCAGGGTTGGTTCCTCCTGAGGGCCGTGAGCGAGAATGTGTTCCACTGTCTCTCCCAGCTTCTGGGGGTTTGGTGGCAATCTTTGGCATCTATTGGCTTGTAGAAGCATCACCCCAGTCTCTGCCTGTATCCTCACATGGCGCTCTCCCTGTCTGTGCTTCAAATCATTCTTGTTTCCAAAAGATACCTAATGATCTAGAGAAATTTTATTATATATAATATATGTATATAATAGACATGACATATTACATTAAATTGAAAAATAGGCATACAAAACAGTTGTATGATCCCAATTTTATAAAAATAACAATGTATGCATTTTTAAAAGATTAAAATGCAACAAAAACAGTGCTCCTACATGATTCTTTTACGTTTCTGTTTTCTAAATTTTTCACTGAGAGCAAATACTACTTTTACAGTATGACACGTAAACAAATGTACTAAATGAATAAAGTGTGGATAGAAATCCTTTAAGTAAGAGGCTCTGGTACGTGTGAGAGATACAAAGAGATTTCCACTTCATAACAACAGCCACACAAGGAGCACTTGTTATGCACCATGTGATGCTCTAAGAGCTCTCTTTGTGTAACTCACAAAAGCCATGTGAGGCCAATACTATTTTATGCCCATTTCACAGATGAGGAAAGAGCTGGATAGTCAGCAGATCCAGGCTGGTTCAAGGATCAAGGTAACATCATCTGTCTACTTGCTCACTTGTCTGTTGGAATTTGGTTTTTCAAACACAGGTTGCTGCCAGCACAACGACATTCATTTTGTTTGGTAATGGGGCAGAGGAAGGAACTAGTGGGTCAGTATCGTTATGTGTTAGTTTCCATGGGATCCAATAAGTCCTTGGTTTGCATTTTTCACTTTTAACCTTAGAAAGCATTTTGTTTACTCCTGCCCTGCTACTGTTTCACCCTAAAAATCACAGTGGGCACAATCAAGCAGGAGTTTCAACTCCACTCCACTCTATGGCCTCCCCAGCCCTTCCGGTGAAAGGAATCAGCAGGGCGGGAGAACGAACTGGCTCAGGTCCCGGCACGGGTGGTCCCATCCCACCGTGGTCCAGCCGGGAGACCTTCTGTATTTGCTCCATCTACAAAGTGAGCTATCTGTGTAGATCTCCACCAGCTCCTTTCGGAAAGCCACAGCTGGTGGGTGGTAGAGCTGAGCTCAACCTCTAGGTCTCAACTTTAAATCAGACTAATATTTAAGGTTCTTCTTCCTTCTGTGAAGGACAAGGTCACAGTATTTCTCCTCATGTTGTCTTATAACAAGCTCTGTTCACCAGTTAGGATTTCTAAATCAGCTGTCGTTCTGTTCACTCCTTGATGTGTCACATAAAGAGCCAACTGATGGCTTGGTGTCTGTGTGCATCTGCACCATTTGGAGGAATCATGGGTTTTGGAACACTCTGCGGATACCCAATGCAGCCACCTCTCCTCCCAGATTTCTTGATCATCTTTATTTTTTATTTTATTTTATTTTATTTTAATGTTATGTTAGTCACCATACTTCATTAGTTTTTGATGTAGTGTTCCACGATTCATTGTTTTCATATAACACCCCGTGCTCCATGCGGTACGTGTCCTCCTTCATACCCATCACCAGGCTAACCCATCCCCCCACCCCCCTCCCCTCTAAAACCCTCAGCTTGTTTCGCAGAGTCCGCGGTCTCTCACGGTTCAACTCCCCCTCCGATCTCCCCCGCTTCATTTTTCCATTCCTTCTCCTAATGTCCTCCATGCTATTCCTTATGTTCCACAAATAAGTGAAGCCATGTGATAATTGACTTTCTCTGCTTGACTTATTTCACTCAGCATATTCTCCTCCAGTCCCATCCATGTTGATGCAAATGGTGGGTATTCATCCTTTCTGATGGCTGAGTAATATTCCATTGTATATATGGACCACATCTTCTCTAGCCATTCATCTGTTGAAAGGCATCTCAGCTCTTTCCACAGTTTGGCTATTGTGGACATTGCTGCTATGAACATTGGGGTGCATATGGCCCTTCTTTTCACTACATCTGTGTCTTTGGGGTTAATACCCAGTAGTGCAATTGCTGGGTCATAGGGTAGCTGTATTTTTCACTTTTTGAGGAACCTCCACACTGTTTTGCAAAGTGGCTGTACCAACTCGTATTCCCACCAACAGTGTAAGAGGGTTCCCCTTTCTCCACATCCTCTCCAACATTTGTTGTTTCTTGCCTTGTCAATTCTTGCCATTCTAACTGGTGTAAGGTGCTATCTCAATGTGGTATTGACTTGAATTTCCCTGATGGCTAATGATGTTGAACATTTTTTCATGTGTCTGTTAGCCATTCCTATGTCTTCTTTGGATATATTTCTATATAGAGTGTAGATATAGAGATACATATGGTATTTCTGTATACCAGTGACAAAGAGTTTCCAAATGAAATTTAAATAAATTATGAATACCATTTACATCAACGTGGATGCAACTAGAGGATATTATGCTGAATGAAATAAGTCAGTCAGAGAAAGACAATTATATGGTTTCACTCATATGTGGAATATAAGAAACAGTGCAGACGATCATAAAAGGGAGGGAAAATTGAAAGGAAAGAAATCAGAGAGGGAGACAAACCAAGAGATGCTTAACTATAGGAAACAAACTGAGGGATCCTGGAGGGGATGTGGGGTTGGGGGTCAGATAAATGGGTGATGGGCATTAAGGAGGGCACCCGATGTGATGAGCACTGGGTGTCATATGCAACTAATGATAGCTGAACTCTACATCTGAAACTAATGATGTACTATGTGTTTGCTAATTGAACTAAATTAAAAAAAATTTAAAAAGAACCTGGCTGGCCTCCCCTCCCCCGGCCCAACTGCTCTGCCCTGGTTGCCGGGCACCGTTGACCTCATGGGTGGAACTCTCCACAGGGTTCTGAGTGGTCAGTTGCGGCCACAGGACTCTGGCGCTCGGAGACAGAGCTGTGGAGCCCGACGCAGCCATGGAGGGCCCCCCCTCGGCCGCCGGATCCACTTGCCAGCTGGTGTTGGAGCACCTGTGGGAGGCGCTGCTGCTGATTTCTGGAAGCTGGGGACACAGCCCGAGTCTCCCCGTGTTGCCCTGGGCGGTGCTCGTATGGACTGTGCTGCTGGTTCTCCTCGTGAAGAGACGACTCACTCGAAGAAGCGCGAAGGCGCTGGGCCACAGGGGCTCTGCCCGCCACGAAGTGTGTGGAGCCCGCCGTGAGGAGAGTGGCCCAAGCACACAAGCCGAGGCCGCCCTCAGGCCGCCCGCGGTGGTGGCCAGTCCTCCCTCGTTACAAGCCCTGTGCTTGTCAGCAATGAACGCAGACCTGAGCAGGCTGGTGCTTAGGGACACTGTCATCTCTCTGAGGAAGGCACTGAAGAGCCAGCCTCCCGACCTGCCCCAGGTCCCTGGGGAAAAACCCATCCTCAGAACATCGGAGAAGGATGGAGAACAGCTTCTGAGGAAAAGAACGGAGGATCGGAGTGAAAACCCTCCTTTTCCAGAAGGACCCGAACCGCTCAACCAAGACGTTTCGAGATGGAGGCAGAAAGGGCAGGAGAAGGAGGGGGAAGAAAGGCTGGAGCCGTCGAAGGCATGCATGGAGCCGGTCCCGAAAGATCAAGCCAGCCAGTCCCCGTCCAGGGCCGGACCCGGGCTGCAGGCCGTCCCCCCGCCTGACCTCCCTGCACAGCACGCCGGTGCCGGGAGCCGGGGAGTCCAGCCAAAGAGGGGAGCAGGAAATGGCGATCAGCCCGCCCATCGGGCAGCAGTGGATCTGAAGGGCGTCCCTGAGGATGCTGGCTGCCCTCGGTCCCCTCCAAGTCCCGAAGGGGAACAGCAACACAGAGCCAGACGACTGTGCGCAGAAAGGCGAGAGATGGCGGAGCTGACACGACAAATCCGCAGCCTGCAAACCCAGGAAGCCTCTTTGCAGAAGGAAACTTCACAGCTGGACAGGGAGATTCAGCCGCTGAAGCTGAAACTTCAGAACCCCCTGGATGAACAGGACCAATACATCCTGCAACTTCACCAAAAAGTGTTTCAAGCGGAAGCTCAGTGCTTGGAAATGAAGAAGAAACTGGCCAGCGCGCAAAGAGAAATGAACTTCACGTGCCAGAGACGCAACCTCTACAAGAAGATGGCCCAAGACCTGGGCAAGGAGCTGGAGAGAAGCAGCTCCTACTATCGCAAGCTGGTCCTCTTCCATCACGAAAGAGTCACAAGGAGCTGGGTGGGAGCTGCGTCCAGAGAGAGGGAGTTCCAGGAGCTAAGGAAAGAGAATGATCGCTTGAGGCGGATGCTAGCCGGTGTGGAGTCCAGCTGCCGGCCTGTCCTGTGGGACCCTCTGGGTCCTGCTGCTCCGCCCACAGCCCACGCAGGCTGGGGAGTGTCGGGGGGTCCCCGGGGTCATCTGGCCCCCAGGGGGGAGGGAAGGCCCACCGTGAGGGCCCCGGGACCCGGAGTCGCCTGCAGGGGTGACCGGGCTCAGGGCAGCTGGGGCTCTGAGCCGCCACAGCCCGGCTCAGCATCTGCGCGGAGCTCCGTGAAGAACGTCTGATGGCTCTCTCTCTAGTGAAACGGCTACTCTTTCGGAACTGACGCCACAGTGACTCTCCGCAGGATAGCGGTGTAACCCCATCGCGGACTGTGTAACTAGAGCTTCGTCCACATGGTCATGAAGACATAGCTTCCCTGCCGGACGCTTTAGAACTGTCTGCTGTGGGTACGGTGTTCGGATTGAAATTCATGCCACTGGGACTGAAGACATCCTCTATCGTGGACATGCATAGAGACTTTCAAACAAGACCATTTCTGTGCTCTAGGACTAGGGTTACAGTTCCGCAGAAATAACTCAGTATTTATGTGAACAAAATGTGATTGCCTTAAAAAAAGAGAGAGAGAAAAACCTTAAACAAAACAACATCTCACTCAAACTGTATGAAATAGTTAGTGTAGTCCTACATTCAAATTTTAGTCCTAAAACTCATATTTTAGTCGTCAATTCAAATTTTAGTCCTAAATTCAAATTTTAGTCTTAAATTCAAATTTTGGTCCTGCATTCACATTTTAGTCCTAAGTTCATATTTTAGTTCTGAATTCATATTTTAGTCCTAAATTCATAGCATTAGTTTAGTCTTAAATTTATAGATAGGAAAACTTAGGAATTTGCAACCATTTCTTCCTTGTTCTGCCATTTTTTTCTTCTTAGCCTTTGTTGTTTTGTTTAAGATACTGTTTGTTGTTTAACATTTATGAATTGTATGCAGTCAAAATACAAAGTTTTCTCCTGATAACAAGCATACACTCCCATGCACGTGGGCATGTGCACACGCACACACCCCAGGATGCAGAATCTAGACTACTGTAGTTGTTTTATGAGTACCTGAAAATGTAAAAATAGAATTGACCATTTTAAAAATTGCTTAGAGATAAATAAATTACTGAAAGGAAAAAACGTGTGTGTGCAATGTGTAAAGAGAGGACAGGCTCCTTGATGTTCTGCACAGAGAGCAGAGTGTCCCGATGGACCAGGGAAGATCCCAGGCAGGAGCGCTTCTCCCACACGGTGCGGAGTTGGAGGCCGGGGGACAGTCCCCAGCTACAGCAGGGAAGAGGGCAGGACCAAGGAGGGGGCTCCCAGCCTCCAGCCACAGGGGGAGGCGGTCCCACCCCTGGGCCTGGAGGGAGGACAGGGAAGTGGCATCTGCTGAGCCCAGTGGGGGGCTGTCCCAGGAATGGGGCAAAGTGCCCCCCCTCTGCCATCCAGACCTCCATGGACTGCTGGGCAAGGAGGCAGCCCCCAGAGGGCCTGAGTGCAGGTAGGGGAGTCAGCCTCGGGCACAGGGCAGGCAGAAAAGGGTCCAGGAGCAATTTGGAGAAGGACGCGCACTCATGATTCTATTTGATCCAAAGTGTGCCTGTGTGTATTATTTGCTTTCATTCGCACCCACATATGTAGTGAGTATCTCTGCAGCTTCGAAGATGTCTTTAGCGCTGTCCTGCAGCATGGGGTGGGGCCCGAGGAGCCCCAGGGCTTCCGTCCTAGTGGGGGCAAGGCCAGGGAATCAAGAACAAGGGCACAAGGAATAGCAATCTCTGCTCTGCAGAGAATTCCAATAGGGTGATGACTACAGGGGTCAGGGGCCACAACCAGAGGGGACATTCAGGCTGAGATGAAGGTCACAGGAGGTAGTCTGGGAGAGCAGGGGGCAGAATGTTCCAGGCAGGGAGCACAGGAGTATAAAGGCCGAGGCAGGGCTGTGCTGCCGGGGCTGGGGAAACCGGGCACAGGTGACAGGGAAGGGGGCGGGCAGCAGGGCCCCTGCACAGAGCTCTCCCTCGTGCAGGGTAGAGACACCCGGGGCGGGTGTAGACCTGGAGACAGGGGCTGGTGGCTGGGCACGGGTGTGATGTGTGTTCTGCACAGATCTGCGTGGCTTTGGGGACAAGGGAACGAGGGGAGGGGGAGACGGGGCTGGATTCTGGGAGAGGGCTCACGGGGTCTGCATGGAGCACTGGGGGCTGGCACTGGGGTGGTCATCATGGAGATGGAGGGGGAGGACAGATCGGGGCTGTGTTGGGGCAGTTGGGGGGGTCAGAGGAGAGGCAGGAAGAAAGACTCCCACCTTCTGTAAGATCGCTGTGTGTTGTCTGGGCGTCCTCAAGGAACCCTTAGAAAAATCTCTGCGTGGGGCCCTGAGGAGAGTCAGCAAGGCATGGACCCATTGCACGCAGTGGGGAGCCCGCTTTCTGAGGAGTGCGGCGTGGAGTAGGCCTGTCCATTTGGGCTCCCGCCAGGTTTCCACCGTCCCTGACGGCCCTCGTGAGCAGGTGGTCTCACCTCCGAGCTGCTCCCACAACAGGGACCCCAAGGGCAGCTTCGGGAGGGGCTGGAGTGCAGGGGGAGGATTTCCAAGGGGACGCACGTCCTACCTGATGGAGCCGACGCTGCTACCAGCGGGAACCACGACAAATACGACGTGTCCTCCCACAGAGTCACAGGCAGCAGGAGAGAGAGGCTCAGGGGCTGGAAGTGCTCCTGAAGGGGGCATGTGCCCTCACTGCTGGGCCACTCCGGCTCTCTAACTGTCCCTGCTGCAGGCTGGGGTGGGGTGGCAGGGCAGGGGGCCTCTCCGGACGAGGAGGCCTCTGAGCTGAATACTGATAGATGAGCAGGAGTCCCCGATGGTGCTTTCACAGTTTAAAGAGCAGAGGAGTCCTTGGAGACCTTGTCACAGAACGATTCCGACTCCTCAGGTTGTGGAGCTGAAACTCAGCACGGCCTCCACGTGAGCTCTATGTTGGGACCAGACACGGAGTAGCAAGGGTCCTTAGATGACGATCGGAGAGAAGCGGGGGCAGTTGGTTGATACAGGGGATTTTCTGGCAGAAGGCACAGCACAGGCCAAACACAGGGCCGAAAACAGTCTAGTCTCAGTGAGCAAGGCGAGTTTGTGCAGTTAGCTTTCTGGAGTCCAGTGCCGATGGGCTCATAAGGGAATTCTACCAAACATTTCAAGACGAATTAACACCTATTTTTCTGAAGTGGTTTCAAAAAATAGAAATGGAAGGAAAACTTCCAAACTCATTCTATAAGGCCAGCATTACCTTGATCCCCAAATCAGACAAAGACCCCAATGAAAAGAATTTCAGACCAATATGCCTGATGAAAATGGATGCAAGACTGTTGAATCACAGATCTGTACCTCCGAAACAAATCATGTAATATATCTTAAGAAAGAAAAAAGAAGAAGAAGAAGATAGCAGGAGGGGAAGAATGAAGGGGGGCAAATCGGAGGGGGAGACGAACCATGAGAGACGATGGACTCTGAGAAACAAACTGAGGGTTCTAGAGGGGACGGGGATGGGAGGATGGGTTAGCCTGGTGATGGGTATTGAGGAGGGCACGTTCTGCATGGAGCACTGGGTGTTATGCACAAACAACGAATCATGGAACACTGTATCTAAAACTAATGATGTAATGTATGGGGATTAACATAACAATAAAAAATTTTTTTAAATTAAAAAACTAAAAAAATAATTCCTAAAAAAAATAATAAAGGCTCAATATGATTTTTTAAAACATCAGTTGCATTTCTATACAGTAACAATGAGACAGAAGAAAGAGAAATTAAGGAATTGATCCCATTTACAGTTGCACCAAAACCCATAAGACACCTAGGAATAAACCTAACCAAAGAGGAAAAGGATCTCTACTCGAAAAACTAAAGAACACTCATGAAAGAAATTGAGGAAGACACAAAGAAATGGAAAAATATGACATGTTCACGGATTTGAAGAAGAAATATTAGTTAAAATGTCTTATGCTACCCAGAGCAAGCTACACATTCAATGCAATCTCTATCAAAACGCCATTGACATTTTTCACAGAGCTGGAGCAAATAATCCCAAAATTTGTATGGACCAGAAAAGATCCAGAATAGCCAGAGGAATGTTGAAAAAGAAAACCAAAGCTGGTGGCATCACGGTTCTGGACTTCAAGCTCTCTGACAAAGCTGCAATCATCAAGACAGCATGGCACTGACACAAAAACAGACAGACATCAATGGAACAGTATAGAGAACCCAGAAAGGGACCCTCAACTCTATTGTCAACTAATTTTCGACAAAGCAGGAAGGAAAATCCAAAAGAAAAAAAGTCTCTTCGACAAATGACGTTGGGATAATTGGACAGCCACACGGAGAAGAATGACACTGGACCATTTCCTTACACCATACACAAAGATAAACTCAAAATGGACGAGAGACCTAAATGGGAGACAGGAATCCATCAAAATCTTAGAGGAGAACACAGCAACAATCTCTTAGACCTCGGCTGCAGCAACTCTTGCTAGACACATCTCCAAAGGCAGGGAAACAAAAGCAAAAGTGAACTATTGGGACTTCATCAAGATAAAAAGCTTTTGCCCGGCAAAGGAAACAGTCAGCAAAACCAAAAGGCAACCTATGGGATGGAAGGAGATATTTGCAAATAACTTATCAGATAAAGGGCTAATAACCAAAATCTATAAAGAACTTATCAAACTCAGCACCCAAAAAACCAAATAATCCAGTGAAGAAATCAGCAGAAGACATGAAGAGACATTTCTCGAAAGAAGACCTACAAATGGCCAACAGACACATGAACAAATGCTCCACATCACTCAGAATCAGGGAAATCCAAATCAAAACCTCAATGAGATACCACCTCACACCAGTCAGAATGGCTAAAATTAACAAGTCAGGAAATGGCAGATGTTGGCAAGGATGCAGAGAAAGGGGAACCCTCCTACACTGTTGGTGGGAAGGCAAGCTGGTGCAGCCAATCTGGAAAACAGTAGGGAGGTTCCTTAAAAAGTTAAAAATAGGGCTACCCTCTGACTCAGCAATTGCATTACTAGGTATTTACCCCAAAGATACAAAGATAGTGATCCGAAGGGGCACATACACCCCAATACATATTGCAGCAATGCCCACAATAGCCAAACTGTAGAAAGAGCCCGAATGCCCCACGACAGATGAATGGATAAAGAAGATGTGGTATATGTACACCATGGAATATTACTCAGCCATCAAAAAGGATGATTGCTTACCATTTACATCACCGGGGATGGAACTGGACGGTATTATGCTAAGCGAAATAAGTCAATGAGAGAAAGACAATTGTCGTATGGTTTCACTCACATGTGGAATGTAAGAAACAGCACAGAGGACCATAGGGGAAGGGAGAGAAAACTGAATGGGAAGTCACAGAGAAGAAGAAAAACCATCACAGACTCTTAACTATAGGAAATAAACTGAGGGTTGCTGGAGGTGGATGGAGTGATGGGGTAAGTGGGGGATGGGCATTAAGTAGGGCATGTGATGTTATGAGCACTGGGTGTTAGATGAAACTGATGAAATATTGAGCCCTACATCTGAAACTAATGTTGTACTCTATGTTGGCTAATTAAATTTAAATTAAAAAAGGAAAAAACAAAGGAAAATAATTTAAATAAATCAATTATCAATGAAAATATCAAGTATTCAGAAATCTGCCCAAAAATATGCAAAACCTCTATAGGATAGACCAATGGAAAACACTAAAAAGTTCAGAAAGACAACACACCATACATGGCTATTAATTCACATCAGAAGAGGCAGAAAGACGGAGGGTATGGAATTTAAAATACACTCACCTTTCCATGTAAAAACAAATGCAACTGGTCCCTGCCACAAAAACCCCATCGAGGTTTCCAAATTATCCAGATGTTACCTTCCCGATCTCTGGCCATTCTTGGTTTTGTTTGTTTGCTTGCTTCTTTGGTTGGTTGATCTTCTAGTTATAAAAACAGTTTCGGTCGTCAAGAAGACAGAAGATAAAGAACAAGCTAACTGAATATCTGCCTTCTTGGTTGGTGTGCCTTGGAAAGTGAATGTGTGACGGACGAGAGCTGAAGTCACTGACAATGCCTCATCCATTCCGCCCTCAGCGAGCCCCATCATGATGGAGTTCAAGCCGTCTCGGGATGTTCTCTTATCCTTGAATTGAAATAGTTCTGGAGGCTGCAAGTCGAGATCAAAGTGTGGTGTCGTCAGGGTTGGTTCCTCCCGAGGGCCGTGAGGGAGAATGTGTTCCACTGTCTCTCCCAGCTTCTGGGGGTTTGGTGGCAATCTTTGGCATCTATTGGCTTGTAGAAGCATCACCCCAGTCTCTGCCTGTATCCTCACATGGCGCTCTCCCTGTCTGTGCTTCAAATCATTCTTGTTTCCGAAAGATACCTAATGATCTAGAGAAATTTTATTATATATAATATATGTATATAATAGACATGACATATTACATTAAATTGAAAAATAGGCATACAAAACAGTTGTATGATCCCAATTTTATAAAAATAACAATGTATGCATTTTTAAAAGATTAAAATGCAACAAAAACAGTGCTCCTACATGATTCTTTTACGTTTCTGTTTTCTAAATTTTTCACTGAGAGCAAATACTACTTTTACAGTATGACACGTAAACAAATGTACTAAATGAATAAAGTGTGGATAGAAATCCTTTAAGTAAGAGGCTCTGGTACGTGTGAGAGATACAAAGAGATTTCCACTTCATAACAACAGCCACACAAGGAGCACTTGTTATGCACCATGTGATGCTCTAAGAGCTCTCTTTGTGTAACTCACAAAAGCCATGTGAGGCCAATACTATTTTATGCCCATTTCACAGATGAGGAAAGAGCTGGATAGTCAGCAGATCCAGGCTGGTTCAAGGATCAAGGTAACATCATCTGTCTACTTGCTCACTTGTCTGTTGGAATTTGGTTTTTCAAACACAGGTTGCTGCCAGCACAACGACATTCATTTTGTTTGGTAATGGGGCAGAGGAAGGAACTAGTGGGTCAGTATCGTTATGTGTTAGTTTCCATGGGATCCAATAAGTCCTTGGTTTGCATTTTTCACTTTTAACCTTAGAAAGCATTTTGTTTACTCCTGCCCTGCTACTGTTTCACCCTAAAAATCACAGTGGGCACAATCAAGCAGGAGTTTCAACTCCACTCCACTCTATGGCCTCCCCAGCCCTTCCGGTGAAAGGAATCAGCAGGGCGGGAGAACGAACTGGCTCAGGTCCCGGCACGGGTGGTCCCATCCCACCGTGGTCCAGCCGGGAGACCTTCTCTATTTGCTCCATCTACAAAGTGAGCTATCTGTGTAGATCTCCACCAGCTCCTTTCGGAAAGCCACAGCTGGTGGGTGGTAGAGCTGAGCTCAACCTCTAGGTCTCAACTTTAAATCAGACTAATATTTAAGGTTCTTCTTCCTTCTGTGAAGGACAAGGTCACAGTATTTCTCCTCATGTTGTCTTATAACAAGCTCTGTTCACCAGTTAGGATTTCTAAATCAGCTGTCGTTCTGTTCACTCCTTGATGTGTCACATAAAGAGCCAACTGATGGCTTGGTGTCTGTGTGCATCTGCACCATTTGGAGGAATCATGGGTTTTGGAACACTCTGCGGATACCCAATGCAGCCACCTCTCCTCCCAGATTTCTTGATCATCTTTATTTTTTATTTTATTTTATTTTATTTTAATGTTATGTTAGTCACCATACTTCATTAGTTTTTGATGTAGTGTTCCACGATTCATTGTTTTCATATAACACCCCGTGCTCCATGCGGTACGTGTCCTCCTTCATACCCATCACCAGGCTAACCCATCCCCCCACCCCCCTCCCCTCTAAAACCCTCAGCTTGTTTCGCAGAGTCCGCGGTCTCTCACGGTTCAACTCCCCCTCCGATCTCCCCCGCTTCATTTTTCCATTCCTTCTCCTAATGTCCTCCATGCTATTCCTTATGTTCCACAAATAAGTGAAGCCATGTGATAATTGACTTTCTCTGCTTGACTTATTTCACTCAGCATATTCTCCTCCAGTCCCATCCATGTTGATGCAAATGGTGGGTATTCATCCTTTCTGATGGCTGAGTAATATTCCATTGTATATATGGACCACATCTTCTCTAGCCATTCATCTGTTGAAAGGCATCTCAGCTCTTTCCACAGTTTGGCTATTGTGGACATTGCTGCTATGAACATTGGGGTGCATATGGCCCTTCTTTTCACTACATCTGTGTCTTTGGGGTTAATACCCAGTAGTGCAATTGCTGGGTCATAGGGTAGCTGTATTTTTCACTTTTTGAGGAACCTCCACACTGTTTTGCAAAGTGGCTGTACCAACTCGTATTCCCACCAACAGTGTAAGAGGGTTCCCCTTTCTCCACATCCTCTCCAACATTTGTTGTTTCTTGCCTTGTCAATTCTTGCCATTCTAACTGGTGTAAGGTGCTATCTCAATGTGGTATTGACTTGAATTTCCCTGATGGCTAATGATGTTGAACATTTTTTCATGTGTCTGTTAGCCATTCCTATGTCTTCTTTGGATATATTTCTATATAGAGTGTAGATATAGAGATACATATGGTATTTCTGTATACCAGTGACAAAGAGTTTCCAAATGAAATTTAAATAAATTATGAATACCATTTACATCAACGTGGATGCAACTAGAGGATATTATGCTGAATGAAATAAGTCAGTCAGAGAAAGACAATTATATGGTTTCACTCATATGTGGAATATAAGAAACAGTGCAGACGATCATAAAAGGGAGGGAAAATTGAAAGGAAAGAAATCAGAGAGGGAGACAAACCAAGAGATGCTTAACTATAGGAAACAAACTGAGGGATCCTGGAGGGGATGTGGGGTTGGGGGTCAGATAAATGGGTGATGGGCATTAAGGAGGGCACCCGATGTGATGAGCACTGGGTGTCATATGCAACTAATGATAGCTGAACTCTACATCTGAAACTAATGATGTACTATGTGTTTGCTAATTGAACTAAATTAAAAAAAATTTAAAAAGAACCTGGCTGGCCTCCCCTCCCCCGGCCCAACTGCTCTGCCCTGGTTGCCGGGCACCGTTGACCTCATGGGTGGAACTCTCCACAGGGTTCTGAGTGGTCAGTTGCGGCCACAGGACTCTGGCGCTCGGAGACAGAGCTGTGGAGCCCGACGCAGCCATGGAGGGCCCCCCCTCGGCCGCCGGATCCACTTGCCAGCTGGTGTTGGAGCACCTGTGGGAGGCGCTGCTGCTGATTTCTGGAAGCTGGGGACACAGCCCGAGTCTCCCCGTGTTGCCCTGGGCGGTGCTCGTATGGACTGTGCTGCTGGTTCTCCTCGTGAAGAGACGACTCACTCGAAGAAGCGCGAAGGCGCTGGGCCACAGGGGCTCTGCCCGCCACGAAGTGTGTGGAGCCCGCCGTGAGGAGAGTGGCCCAAGCACACAAGCCGAGGCCGCCCTCAGGCCGCCCGCGGTGGTGGCCAGTCCTCCCTCGTTACAAGCCCTGTGCTTGTCAGCAATGAACGCAGACCTGAGCAGGCTGGTGCTTAGGGACACTGTCATCTCTCTGAGGAAGGCACTGAAGAGCCAGCCTCCCGACCTGCCCCAGGTCCCTGGGGAAAAACCCATCCTCAGAACATCGGAGAAGGATGGAGAACAGCTTCTGAGGAAAAGAACGGAGGATCGGAGTGAAAACCCTCCTTTTCCAGAAGGACCCGAACCGCTCAACCAAGACGTTTCGAGATGGAGGCAGAAAGGGCAGGAGAAGGAGGGGGAAGAAAGGCTGGAGCCGTCGAAGGCATGCATGGAGCCGGTCCCGAAAGATCAAGCCAGCCAGTCCCCGTCCAGGGCCGGACCCGGGCTGCAGGCCGTCCCCCCGCCTGACCTCCCTGCACAGCACGCCGGTGCCGGGAGCCGGGGAGTCCAGCCAAAGAGGGGAGCAGGAAATGGCGATCAGCCCGCCCATCGGGCAGCAGTGGATCTGAAGGGCGTCCCTGAGGATGCTGGCTGCCCTCGGTCCCCTCCAAGTCCCGAAGGGGAACAGCAACACAGAGCCAGACGACTGTGCGCAGAAAGGCGAGAGATGGCGGAGCTGACACGACAAATCCGCAGCCTGCAAACCCAGGAAGCCTCTTTGCAGAAGGAAACTTCACAGCTGGACAGGGAGATTCAGCCGCTGAAGCTGAAACTTCAGAACCCCCTGGATGAACAGGACCAATACATCCTGCAACTTCACCAAAAAGTGTTTCAAGCGGAAGCTCAGTGCTTGGAAATGAAGAAGAAACTGGCCAGCGCGCAAAGAGAAATGAACTTCACGTGCCAGAGACGCAACCTCTACAAGAAGATGGCCCAAGACCTGGGCAAGGAGCTGGAGAGAAGCAGCTCCTACTATCGCAAGCTGGTCCTCTTCCATCACGAAAGAGTCACAAGGAGCTGGGTGGGAGCTGCGTCCAGAGAGAGGGAGTTCCAGGAGCTAAGGAAAGAGAATGATCGCTTGAGGCGGATGCTAGCCGGTGTGGAGTCCAGCTGCCGGCCTGTCCTGTGGGACCCTCTGGGTCCTGCTGCTCCGCCCACAGCCCACGCAGGCTGGGGAGTGTCGGGGGGTCCCCGGGGTCATCTGGCCCCCAGGGGGGAGGGAAGGCCCACCGTGAGGGCCCCGGGACCCGGAGTCGCCTGCAGGGGTGACCGGGCTCAGGGCAGTTGGGGCTCTGAGCCGCCACAGCCCGGCTCAGCATCTGCGCGGAGCTCCGTGAAGAACGTCTGATGGCTCTCTCTCTAGTGAAACGGCTACTCTTTCGGAACTGACGCCACAGTGACTCTCCGCAGGATAGCGGTGTAACCCCATCGCGGACTGTGTAACTAGAGCTTCGTCCACATGGTCATGAAGACATAGCTTCCCTGCCGGACGCTTTAGAACTGTCTGCTGTGGGTACGGTGTTCGGATTGAAATTCATGCCACTGGGACTGAAGACATCCTCTATCGTGGACATGCATAGAGACTTTCAAACAAGACCATTTCTGTGCTCTAGGACTAGGGTTACAGTTCCGCAGAAATAACTCAGTATTTATGTGAACAAAATGTGATTGCCTTAAAAAAAGAGAGAGAGAAAAACCTTAAACAAAACAACATCTCACTCAAACTGTATGAAATAGTTAGTGTAGTCCTACATTCAAATTTTAGTCCTAAAACTCATATTTTAGTCGTCAATTCAAATTTTAGTCCTAAATTCAAATTTTAGTCTTAAATTCAAATTTTGGTCCTGCATTCACATTTTAGTCCTAAGTTCATATTTTAGTTCTGAATTCATATTTTAGTCCTAAATTCATAGCATTAGTTTAGTCTTAAATTTATAGATAGGAAAACTTAGGAATTTGCAACCATTTCTTCCTTGTTCTGCCATTTTTTTCTTCTTAGCCTTTGTTGTTTTGTTTAAGATACTGTTTGTTGTTTAACATTTATGAATTGTATGCAGTCAAAATACAAAGTTTTCTCCTGATAACAAGCATACACTCCCATGCACGTGGGCATGTGCACACGCACACACCCCAGGATGCAGAATCTAGACTACTGTAGTTGTTTTATGAGTACCTGAAAATGTAAAAATAGAATTGACCATTTTAAAAATTGCTTAGAGATAAATAAATTACTGAAAGGAAAAAACGTGTGTGTGCAATGTGTAAAGAGAGGACAGGCTCCTTGATGTTCTGCACAGAGAGCAGAGTGTCCCGATGGACCAGGGAAGATCCCAGGCAGGAGCGCTTCTCCCACACGGTGCGGAGTTGGAGGCCGGGGGACAGTCCCCAGCTACAGCAGGGAAGAGGGCAGGACCAAGGAGGGGGCTCCCAGCCTCCAGCCACAGGGGGAGGCGGTCCCACCCCTGGGCCTGGAGGGAGGACAGGGAAGTGGCATCTGCTGAGCCCAGTGGGGGGCTGTCCCAGGAATGGGGCAAAGTGCCCCCCCTCTGCCATCCAGACCTCCATGGACTGCTGGGCAAGGAGGCAGCCCCCAGAGGGCCTGAGTGCAGGTAGGGGAGTCAGCCTCGGGCACAGGGCAGGCAGAAAAGGGTCCAGGAGCAATTTGGAGAAGGACGCGCACTCATGATTCTATTTGATCCAAAGTGTGCCTGTGTGTATTATTTGCTTTCATTCGCACCCACATATGTAGTGAGTATCTCTGCAGCTTCGAAGATGTCTTTAGCGCTGTCCTGCAGCATGGGGTGGGGCCCGAGGAGCCCCAGGGCTTCCGTCCTAGTGGGGGCAAGGCCAGGGAATCAAGAACAAGGGCACAAGGAATAGCAATCTCTGCTCTGCAGAGAATTCCAATAGGGTGATGACTACAGGGGTCAGGGGCCACAACCAGAGGGGACATTCAGGCTGAGATGAAGGTCACAGGAGGTAGTCTGGGAGAGCAGGGGGCAGAATGTTCCAGGCAGGGAGCACAGGAGTATAAAGGCCGAGGCAGGGCTGTGCTGCCGGGGCTGGGGAAACCGGGCACAGGTGACAGGGAAGGGGGCGGGCAGCAGGGCCCCTGCACAGAGCTCTCCCTCGTGCAGGGTAGAGACACCCGGGGCGGGTGTAGACCTGGAGACAGGGGCTGGTGGCTGGGCACGGGTGTGATGTGTGTTCTGCACAGATCTGCGTGGCTTTGGGGACAAGGGAACGAGGGGAGGGGGAGACGGGGCTGGATTCTGGGAGAGGGCTCACGGGGTCTGCATGGAGCACTGGGGGCTGGCACTGGGGTGGTCATCATGGAGATGGAGGGGGAGGACAGATCGGGGCTGTGTTGGGGCAGTTGGGGGGGTCAGAGGAGAGGCAGGAAGAAAGACTCCCACCTTCTGTAAGATCGCTGTGTGTTGTCTGGGCGTCCTCAAGGAACCCTTAGAAAAATCTCTGCGTGGGGCCCTGAGGAGAGTCAGCAAGGCATGGACCCATTGCACGCAGTGGGGAGCCCGCTTTCTGAGGAGTGCGGCGTGGAGTAGGCCTGTCCATTTGGGCTCCCGCCAGGTTTCCACCGTCCCTGACGGCCCTCGTGAGCAGGTGGTCTCACCTCCGAGCTGCTCCCACAACAGGGACCCCAAGGGCAGCTTCGGGAGGGGCTGGAGTGCAGGGGGAGGATTTCCAAGGGGACGCACGTCCTACCTGATGGAGCCGACGCTGCTACCAGCGGGAACCACGACAAATACGACGTGTCCTCCCACAGAGTCACGGGCAGCAGGAGAGAGAGGCTCAGGGGCTGGAAGTGCTCCTGAAGGGGGCATGTGCCCTCACTGCTGGGCCACTCCGGCTCTCTAACTGTCCCTGCTGCAGGCTGGGGTGGGGTGGCAGGGCAGGGGGCCTCTCCGGACGAGGAGGCCTCTGAGCTGAATACTGATAGATGAGCAGGAGTCCCCGATGGTGCTTTCACAGTTTAAAGAGCAGAGGAGTCCTTGGAGACCTTGTCACAGAACGATTCCGACTCCTCAGGTTGTGGAGCTGAAACTCAGCACGGCCTCCACGTGAGCTCTATGTTGGGACCAGACACGGAGTAGCAAGGGTCCTTAGATGACGATCGGAGAGAAGCGGGGGCAGTTGGTTGATACAGGGGATTTTCTGGCAGAAGGCACAGCACAGGCCAAACACAGGGCCGAAAACAGTCTAGTCTCAGTGAGCAAGGCGAGTTTGTGCAGTTAGCTTTCTGGAGTCCAGTGCCGATGGGCTCATAAGGGAATTCTACCAAACATTTAAAGACGAATTAACACCTATTTTTCTGAAGTGGTTTCAAAAAATAGAAATGGAAGGAAAACTTCCAAACTCATTCTATAAGGCCAGCATTACCTTGATCCCCAAATCAGACAAAGACCCCAATGAAAAGAATTTCAGACCAATATGCCTGATGAAAATGGATGCAAGACTGTTGAATCACAGATCTGTACCTCCGAAACAAATCATGTAATATATCTTAAGAAAGAAAAAAGAAGAAGAAGAAGATAGCAGGAGGGGAAGAATGAAGGGGGGCAAATCGGAGGGGGAGACGAACCATGAGAGACGATGGACTCTGAGAAACAAACTGAGGGTTCTAGAGGGGACGGGGATGGGAGGATGGGTTAGCCTGGTGATGGGTATTGAGGAGGGCACGTTCTGCATGGAGCACTGGGTGTTATGCACAAACAACGAATCATGGAACACTGTATCTAAAACTAATGATGTAATGTATGGGGATTAACATAACAATAAAAAATTTTTTTAAATTAAAAAACTAAAAAAATAATTCCTAAAAAAAATAATAAAGGCTCAATATGATTTTTTAAAACATCAGTTGCATTTCTATACAGTAACAATGAGACAGAAGAAAGAGAAATTAAGGAATTGATCCCATTTACAGTTGCACCAAAACCCATAAGACACCTAGGAATAAACCTAACCAAAGAGGAAAAGGATCTCTACTCGAAAAACTAAAGAACACTTTTGAAAGAAATTGAGGAAGACACAAAGAAATGGAAAAATATGACATGTTCACGGATTTGAAGAAGAAATATTAGTTAAAATGTCTTATGCTACCCAGAGCAAGCTACACATTCAATGCAATCTCTATCAAAACGCCATTGACATTTTTCACAGAGCTGGAGCAAATAATCCCAAAATTTGTATGGACCAGAAAAGATCCAGAATAGCCAGAGGAATGTTGAAAAAGAAAACCAAAGCTGGTGGCATCACGGTTCTGGACTTCAAGCTCTCTGACAAAGCTGCAATCATCAAGACAGCATGGCACTGACACAAAAACAGACAGACATCAATGGAACAGTATAGAGAACCCAGAAAGGGACCCTCAACTCTATTGTCAACTAATTTTCGACAAAGCAGGAAGGAAAATCCAAAAGAAAAAAAGTCTCTTCAACAAATGACGTTGGGATAATTGGACAGCCACACGGAGAAGAATGACACTGGACCATTTCCTTACACCATACACAAAGATAAACTCAAAATGGACGAGAGACCTAAATGGGAGACAGGAATCCATCAAAATCTTAGAGGAGAACACAGCAACAATCTCTTAGACCTCGGCTGCAGCAACTCTTGCTAGACACATCTCCAAAGGCAGGGAAACAATAGCAAAAGTGAACTATTGGGACTTCATCAAGATAAAAAGCTTTTGCCCGGCAAAGGAAACAGTCAGCAAAACCAAAAGGCAACCTATGGGATGGAAGGAGATATTTGCAAATAACTTATCAGATAAAGGGCTAATAACCAAAATCTATAAAGAACTTATCAAACTCAGCACCCAAAAAACCAAATAATCCAGTGAAGAAATCTGCAGAAGACATGAAGAGACATTTCTCGAAAGAAGACCTACAAATGGCCAACAGACACATGAACAAATGCTCCACATCACTCAGAATCAGGGAAATCCAAATCAAAACCTCAATGAGATACCACCTCACACCAGTCAGAATGGCTAAAATTAACAAGTCAGGAAATGGCAGATGTTGGCAAGGATGCAGAGAAAGGGGAACCCTCCTACACTGTTGGTAGGAAGGCAAGCTGGTGCAGCCAATCTGGAAAACAGTAGGGAGGTTCCTTAAAAAGTTAAAAATAGGGCTACCCTCTGACTCAGCAATTGCATTACTAGGTATTTACCCCAAAGATACAAAGATAGTGATCCGAAGGGGCACATACACCCCAATACATATTGCAGCAATGCCCACAATAGCCAAACTGTAGAAAGAGCCCGAATGCCCCACGACAGATGAATGGATAAAGAAGATGTGGTATATGTACACCATGGAATATTACTCAGCCATCAAAAAGGATGATTGCTTACCATTTACATCACCGGGGATGGAACTGGAGGGTATTATGCTAAGCGAAATAAGTCAATGAGAGAAAGACAATTGTCGTATGGTTTCACTCACATGTGGAATGTAAGAAACAGCACAGAGGACCATAGGGGAAGGGAGAGAAAACTGAATGGGAAGTCACAGAGAAGAAGAAAAACCATCACAGACTCTTAACTATAGGAAATAAACTGAGGGTTGCTGGAGGTGGATGGAGTGATGGGGTAAGTGGGGGATGGGCATTAAGTAGGGCATGTGATGTTATGAGCACTGGGTGTTAGATGAAACTGATGAATTATTGAGCCCTACATCTGAAACTAATGTTGTACTCTATGTTGGCTAATTAAATTTAAATTAAAAAAGGAAAAAACAAAGGAAAATAATTTAAATAAATCAATTATCAATGAAAATATCAAGTATTCAGAAATCTGCCCAAAAATATGCAAAACCTCTATAGGATAGACCAATGGAAAACACTAAAAAGTTCAGAAAGACAACACACCATACATGGCTATTAATTCACATCAGAAGAGGCAGAAAGACGGAGGGTATGGAATTTAAAATACACTCACCTTTCCATGTAAAAACAAATGCAACTGGTCCCTGCCACAAAAACCCCATCGAGGTTTCCAAATTATCCAGATGTTACCTTCCCGATCTCTGGCCATTCTTGGTTTTGTTTGTTTGCTTGCTTCTTTGGTTGGTTGATCTTCTAGTTATAAAAACAGTTTCGGTTGTCAAGAAGACAGAAGATAAAGAACAAGCTAACTGAATATCTGCCTTCTTGGTTGGTGTGCCTTGGAAAGTGAATGTGTGACGGACGAGAGCTGAAGTCACTGACAATGCCTCATCCATTCCGCCCTCAGCGAACCCCATCATGATGGAGTTCAAGCCATCTCGGGATGTCCTCTTATCCTTGAATTGAAATAGTTCTGGAGGCTGCAAGTCGAGATCAAAGTGTGGTGTCGTCAGGGTTGGTTCCTCCTGAGGGCCGTGAGGGAGAATGTGTTCCACTGTCTCTCCCAGCTTCTGGGGCTTTGGTGGCAATCTTTGGCATCTATTGGCTTGTAGAAGCATCACCCCAGTCTCTGCCTGTATCCTCACATGGCGCTCTCCCTGTCTGTGCTTCAAATCATTCTTGTTTCCAAAAGATACCTAATGATCTAGAGAAATTTTATTATATATAATATATGTATATAATAGACATGACATATTACATTAAATTGAAAAATAGGCATACAAAACAGTTGTATGATCCCAATTTTATAAAAATAACAATGTATGCATTTTTAAAAGATTAAAATGCAACAAAAACAGTGCTCCTACATGATTCTTTTACGTTTCTGTTTTCTAAATTTTTCACTGAGAGCAAATACTACTTTTACAGTATGACACGTAAACAAATGTACTAAATGAATAAAGTGTGGATAGAAATCCTTTAAGTAAGAGGCTCTGGTACGTGTGAGAGATACAAAGAGATTTCCACTTCATAACAACAGCCACACAAGGAGCACTTGTTATGCACCATGTGATGCTCTAAGAGCTCTCTTTGTGTAACTCACAAAAGCCATGTGAGGCCAATACTATTTTATGCCCATTTCACAGATGAGGAAAGAGCTGGATAGTCAGCAGATCCAGGCTGGTTCAAGGATCAAGGTAACATCATCTGTCTACTTGCTCACTTGTCTGTTGGAATTTGGTTTTTCAAACACAGGTTGCTGCCAGCACAACGACATTCATTTTGTTTGGTAATGGGGCAGAGGAAGAAACTAGTGGGTCAGTATCGTTATGTGTTAGTTTCCATGGGATCCAATAAGTACTTGGTTTGCATTTTTCACTTTTAACCTTAGAAAGCATTTTGTTTACTCCTGCCCTGCTACTGTTTCACCCTAAAAATCACAGTGGGCACAATCAAGCAGGAGTTTCAACTCCACTCCACTCTATGGCCTCCCCAGCCCTTCCGGTGAAAGGAATCAGCAGGGCGGGAGAACGAACTGGCTCAGGTCCCGGCACGGGTGGTCCCATCCCACCGTGGTCCAGCCGGGAGACCTTCTCTATTTGCTCCATCTACAAAGTGAGCTATCTGTGTAGATCTCCACCAGCTCCTTTCGGAAAGCCACAGCTGGTGGGTGGTAGAGCTGAGCTCAACCTCTAGGTCTCAACTTTAAATCAGACTAATATTTAAGGTTCTTCTTCCTTCTGTGAAGGACAAGGTCACAGTATTTCTCCTCATGTTGTCTTATAACAAGCTCTGTTCACCAGTTAGGATTTCTAAATCAGCTGTCGTTCTGTTCACTCCTTGATGTGTCACATAAAGAGCCAACTGATGGCTTGGTGTCTGTGTGCATCTGCACCATTTGGAGGAATCATGGGTTTTGGAACACTCTGCGGATACCCAATGCAGCCACCTCTCCTCCCAGATTTCTTGATCATCTTTATTTTTTATTTTATTTTATTTTATTTTAATGTTATGTTAGTCACCATACTTCATTAGTTTTTGATGTAGTGTTCCACGATTCATTGTTTTCATATAACACCCCGTGCTCCATGCGGTACGTGTCCTCCTTCATACCCATCACCAGGCTAACCCATCCCCCCACCCCCCTCCCCTCTAAAACCCTCAGCTTGTTTCGCAGAGTCCGCGGTCTCTCACGGTTCAACTCCCCCTCCGATCTCCCCCGCTTCATTTTTCCATTCCTTCTCCTAATGTCCTCCATGCTATTCCTTATGTTCCACAAATAAGTGAAGCCATGTGATAATTGACTTTCTCTGCTTGACTTATTTCACTCAGCATATTCTCCTCCAGTCCCATCCATGTTGATGCAAATGGTGGGTATTCATCCTTTCTGATGGCTGAGTAATATTCCATTGTATATATGGACCACATCTTCTCTAGCCATTCATCTGTTGAAAGGCATCTCAGCTCTTTCCACAATTTGGCTATTGTGGACATTGCTGCTATGAACATTGGGGTGCATATGGCCCTTCTTTTCACTACATCTGTGTCTTTGGGGTTAATACCCAGTAGTGCAATTGCTGGGTCATAGGGTAGCTGTATTTTTCACTTTTTGAGGAACCTCCACACTGTTTTGCAAAGTGGCTGTACCAACTCGTATTCCCACCAACAGTGTAAGAGGGTTCCCCTTTCTCCACATCCTCTCCAACATTTGTTGTTTCTTGCCTTGTCAATTCTTGCCATTCTAACTGGTGTAAGGTGCTATCTCAATGTGGTATTGACTTGAATTTCCCTGATGGCTAATGATGTTGAACATTTTTTCATGTGTCTGTTAGCCATTCCTATGTCTTCTTTGGATATATTTCTATATAGAGTGTAGATATAGAGATACATATGGTATTTCTGTATACCAGTGACAAAGAGTTTCCAAATGAAATTTAAATAAATTATGAATACCATTTACATCAACGTGGATGCAACTAGAGGATATTATGCTGAATGAAATAAGTCAGTCAGAGAAAGACAATTATATGGTTTCACTCATATGTGGAATATAAGAAACAGTGCAGACGATCATAAAAGGGAGGGAAAATTGAAAGGAAAGAAATCAGAGAGGGAGACAAACCAAGAGATGCTTAACTATAGGAAACAAACTGAGGGATCCTGGAGGGGATGTGGGGTTGGGGGTCAGATAAATGGGTGATGGGCATTAAGGAGGGCACCCGATGTGATGAGCACTGGGTGTCATATGCAACTAATGATAGCTGAACTCTACATCTGAAACTAATGATGTACTATGTGTTTGCTAATTGAACTAAATTAAAAAAAATTTAAAAAGAACCTGGCTGGCCTCCCCTCCCCCGGCCCAACTGCTCTGCCCTGGTTGCCGGGCACCGTTGACCTCATGGGTGGAACTCTCCACAGGGTTCTGAGTGGTCAGTTGCGGCCACAGGACTCTGGCGCTCGGAGACAGAGCTGTGGAGCCCGACGCAGCCATGGAGGGCCCCCCCTCGGCCGCCGGATCCACTTGCCAGCTGGTGTTGGAGCACCTGTGGGAGGCGCTGCTGCTGATTTCTGGAAGCTGGGGACACAGCCCGAGTCTCCCCGTGTTGCCCTGGGCGGTGCTCGTATGGACTGTGCTGCTGGTTCTCCTCGTGAAGAGACGACTCACTCGAAGAAGCGCGAAGGCGCTGGGCCACAGGGGCTCTGCCCGCCACGAAGTGTGTGGAGCCCGCCGTGAGGAGAGTGGCCCAAGCACACAAGCCGAGGCCGCCCTCAGGCCGCCCGCGGTGGTGGCCAGTCCTCCCTCGTTACAAGCCCTGTGCTTGTCAGCAATGAACGCAGACCTGAGCAGGCTGGTGCTTAGGGACACTGTCATCTCTCTGAGGAAGGCACTGAAGAGCCAGCCTCCCGACCTGCCCCAGGTCCCTGGGGAAAAACCCATCCTCAGAACATCGGAGAAGGATGGAGAACAGCTTCTGAGGAAAAGAACGGAGGATCGGAGTGAAAACCCTCCTTTTCCAGAAGGACCCGAACCGCTCAACCAAGACGTTTCGAGATGGAGGCAGAAAGGGCAGGAGAAGGAGGGGGAAGAAAGGCTGGAGCCGTCGAAGGCATGCATGGAGCCGGTCCCGAAAGATCAAGCCAGCCAGTCCCCGTCCAGGGCCGGACCCGGGCTGCAGGCCGTCCCCCCGCCTGACCTCCCTGCACAGCACGCCGGTGCCGGGAGCCGGGGAGTCCAGCCAAAGAGGGGAGCAGGAAATGGCGATCAGCCCGCCCATCGGGCAGCAGTGGATCTGAAGGGCGTCCCTGAGGATGCTGGCTGCCCTCGGTCCCCTCCAAGTCCCGAAGGGGAACAGCAACACAGAGCCAGACGACTGTGCGCAGAAAGGCGAGAGATGGCGGAGCTGACACGACAAATCCGCAGCCTGCAAACCCAGGAAGCCTCTTTGCAGAAGGAAACTTCACAGCTGGACAGGGAGATTCAGCCGCTGAAGCTGAAACTTCAGAACCCCCTGGATGAACAGGACCAATACATCCTGCAACTTCACCAAAAAGTGTTTCAAGCGGAAGCTCAGTGCTTGGAAATGAAGAAGAAACTGGCCAGCGCGCAAAGAGAAATGAACTTCACGTGCCAGAGACGCAACCTCTACAAGAAGATGGCCCAAGACCTGGGCAAGGAGCTGGAGAGAAGCAGCTCCTACTATCGCAAGCTGGTCCTCTTCCATCACGAAAGAGTCACAAGGAGCTGGGTGGGAGCTGCGTCCAGAGAGAGGGAGTTCCAGGAGCTAAGGAAAGAGAATGATCGCTTGAGGCGGATGCTAGCCGGTGTGGAGTCCAGCTGCCGGCCTGTCCTGTGGGACCCTCTGGGTCCTGCTGCTCCGCCCACAGCCCACGCAGGCTGGGGAGTGTCGGGGGGTCCCCGGGGTCATCTGGCCCCCAGGGGGGAGGGAAGGCCCACCGTGAGGGCCCCGGGACCCGGAGTCGCCTGCAGGGGTGACCGGGCTCAGGGCAGCTGGGGCTCTGAGCCGCCACAGCCCGGCTCAGCATCTGCGCGGAGCTCCGTGAAGAACGTCTGATGGCTCTCTCTCTAGTGAAACGGCTACTCTTTCGGAACTGACGCCACAGTGACTCTCCGCAGGATAGCGGTGTAACCCCATCGCGGACTGTGTAACTAGAGCTTCGTCCACATGGTCATGAAGACATAGCTTCCCTGCCGGACGCTTTAGAACTGTCTGCTGTGGGTACGGTGTTCGGATTGAAATTCATGCCACTGGGACTGAAGACATCCTCTATCGTGGACATGCATAGAGACTTTCAAACAAGACCATTTCTGTGCTCTAGGACTAGGGTTACAGTTCCGCAGAAATAACTCAGTATTTATGTGAACAAAATGTGATTGCCTTAAAAAAAGAGAGAGAGAAAAACCTTAAACAAAACAACATCTCACTCAAACTGTATGAAATAGTTAGTGTAGTCCTACATTCAAATTTTAGTCCTAAAACTCATATTTTAGTCGTCAATTCAAATTTTAGTCCTAAATTCAAATTTTAGTCTTAAATTCAAATTTTGGTCCTGCATTCACATTTTAGTCCTAAGTTCATATTTTAGTTCTGAATTCATATTTTAGTCCTAAATTCATAGCATTAGTTTAGTCTTAAATTTATAGATAGGAAAACTTAGGAATTTGCAACCATTTCTTCCTTGTTCTGCCATTTTTTTCTTCTTAGCCTTTGTTGTTTTGTTTAAGATACTGTTTGTTGTTTAACATTTATGAATTGTATGCAGTCAAAATACAAAGTTTTCTCCTGATAACAAGCATACACTCCCATGCACGTGGGCATGTGCACACGCACACACCCCAGGATGCAGAATCTAGACTACTGTAGTTGTTTTATGAGTACCTGAAAATGTAAAAATAGAATTGACCATTTTAAAAATTGCTTAGAGATAAATAAATTACTGAAAGGAAAAAACGTGTGTGTGCAATGTGTAAAGAGAGGACAGGCTCCTTGATGTTCTGCACAGAGAGCAGAGTGTCCCGATGGACCAGGGAAGATCCCAGGCAGGAGCGCTTCTCCCACACGGTGCGGAGTTGGAGGCCGGGGGACAGTCCCCAGCTACAGCAGGGAAGAGGGCAGGACCAAGGAGGGGGCTCCCAGCCTCCAGCCACAGGGGGAGGCGGTCCCACCCCTGGGCCTGGAGGGAGGACAGGGAAGTGGCATCTGCTGAGCCCAGTGGGGGGCTGTCCCAGGAATGGGGCAAAGTGCCCCCCCTCTGCCATCCAGACCTCCATGGACTGCTGGGCAAGGAGGCAGCCCCCAGAGGGCCTGAGTGCAGGTAGGGGAGTCAGCCTCGGGCACAGGGCAGGCAGAAAAGGGTCCAGGAGCAATTTGGAGAAGGACGCGCACTCATGATTCTATTTGATCCAAAGTGTGCCTGTGTGTATTATTTGCTTTCATTCGCACCCACATATGTAGTGAGTATCTCTGCAGCTTCGAAGATGTCTTTAGCGCTGTCCTGCAGCATGGGGTGGGGCCCGAGGAGCCCCAGGGCTTCCGTCCTAGTGGGGGCAAGGCCAGGGAATCAAGAACAAGGGCACAAGGAATAGCAATCTCTGCTCTGCAGAGAATTCCAATAGGGTGATGACTACAGGGGTCAGGGGCCACAACCAGAGGGGACATTCAGGCTGAGATGAAGGTCACAGGAGGTAGTCTGGGAGAGCAGGGGGCAGAATGTTCCAGGCAGGGAGCACAGGAGTATAAAGGCCGAGGCAGGGCTGTGCTGCCGGGGCTGGGGAAACCGGGCACAGGTGACAGGGAAGGGGGCGGGCAGCAGGGCCCCTGCACAGAGCTCTCCCTCGTGCAGGGTAGAGACACCCGGGGCGGGTGTAGACCTGGAGACAGGGGCTGGTGGCTGGGCACGGGTGTGATGTGTGTTCTGCACAGATCTGCGTGGCTTTGGGGACAAGGGAACGAGGGGAGGGGGAGACGGGGCTGGATTCTGGGAGAGGGCTCACGGGGTCTGCATGGAGCACTGGGGGCTGGCACTGGGGTGGTCATCATGGAGATGGAGGGGGAGGACAGATCGGGGCTGTGTTGGGGCAGTTGGGGGGGTCAGAGGAGAGGCAGGAAGAAAGACTC
The DNA here is from genome assembly GCF_964656455.1 of Halichoerus grypus. Classification (NCBI taxonomy): domain Eukaryota; kingdom Metazoa; phylum Chordata; class Mammalia; order Carnivora; family Phocidae; genus Halichoerus; species Halichoerus grypus. The sequence goes on from NC_135712.1 coordinate 7,787,736, forward strand.
CCACCTTCTGTAAGATCGCTGTGTGTTGTCTGGGCGTCCTCAAGGAACCCTTAGAAAAATCTCTGCGTGGGGCCCTGAGGAGAGTCAGCAAGGCATGGACCCATTGCACGCAGTGGGGAGCCCGCTTTCTGAGGAGTGCGGCGTGGAGTAGGCCTGTCCATTTGGGCTCCCGCCAGGTTTCCACCGTCCCTGACGGCCCTCGTGAGCAGGTGGTCTCACCTCCGAGCTGCTCCCACAACAGGGACCCCAAGGGCAGCTTCGGGAGGGGCTGGAGTGCAGGGGGAGGATTTCCAAGGGGACGCACGTCCTACCTGATGGAGCCGACGCTGCTACCAGCGGGAACCACGACAAATACGACGTGTCCTCCCACAGAGTCA